>NW_026015178.1:0-25336 GCF_020379485.1 Brassica napus
ATTCAACTTTCCTGGTGATTCTCCACCACTTTATGTATCCAATCAAGCTTCTTACAAAGAGATTCATCCTGGTTTGATTGGAACGACGAAGAAGCTGTGCTATTCCCAAACTGGGAAACTGGAATCACCTGATTTGAAAGTGGGATAACTTCTTCATGCCAACTCCTATGAGATTTATTCAACTTCCTGGTGATTCTCCACCACTTTATGTATCCAATCAAGCTTCTTACAAAGAGATTCATCCTGGTTTGATTGGAACGACGAAGAAGCTGTGCTATTCCCAAACTGGGAACTGGAATCACCTGATTTGAAAGTGGGATAACTTCTTCATGCCAACTCCTATGAGATTTATTCAACTTCCTGGTGATTCTCCACCACTTTATGTATCCAAATCAAGCTTCTTACAAAGAGATTCATCCTGGTTTGATTGGAACGACGAAGAAGCTGTGCTATTCCCAAACTGGGAAACTGGAATCACCTGATTTGAAAGTGGGATAACTTCTTCATGCCAACTCCTATGAGATTTATTCAACTTCCTGGTGATTCTCCACCACTTTATGTATCCAAATCAAGCTTCTTACAAAGAGATTCATCCTGGTTTGATTGGAACGACGAAGAAGCTGTGCTATTCCCAAACTGGGAAACTGGAATCACCTGATTTGAAAGTGGGATAACTTCTTCATGCCAACTCCTATGAGATTTATTCAACTTCCTGGTGATTCTCCACCACTTTATGTATCCAAATCAAGCTTCTTACAAAAGATTCATCCTGGTTTGATTGGAACGACGAAGAAGCTGTGCTATTCCAAACTGGGAAACTGGAATCACCTGATTTGAAAGTGGGATAACTTCTTCATGCCAACTCCTATGAGATTTATTCAACTTCCTGGTGATTCTCCACCACTTTATGTATCCAAATCAAGCTTCTTACAAAGAGATTCATCCTGGTTTGATTGGAACGACGAAGAAGCTGTGCTATTCCCAAACTGGGAAACTGGAATCACCTGATTTGAAAGTGGGATAACTTCTTCATGCCAACTCCTATGAGATTTATTCAACTTCCTGGTGATTCTCCACCACTTTATGTATCCAAATCAAGCTTCTTACAAAAGATTCATCCTGGTTTGATTGGAACGACGAAGAAGCTGTGCTATTCCCAAACTGGAAACTGGAATCACCTGATTTGAAAGTGGGATAACTTCTTCATGCCAACTCCTATGAGATTTATTCAACTTCCTGGTGATTCTCCACCACTTTATGTATCCAAATCAAGCTTCTTACAAAGAGATTCATCCTGGTTTGATTGGAACGACGAAGAAGCTGTGCTATTCCCAAACTGGGAAACTGGAATCACCTGATTTGAAAGTGGGATAACTTCTTCATGCCAACTCCTATGAGATTTATTCAACTTCCTGGTGATTCTCCACCACTTTATGTATCCAAATCAAGCTTCTTACAAAGAGATTCATCCTGGTTTGATTGGAACGACGAAGAAGCTGTGCTATTCCCAAACTGGGAAACTGGAATCACCTGATTTGAAAGTGGGATAACTTCTTCATGCCAACTCCTATGAGATTTATTCAACTTCCTGGTGATTCTCCACCACTTTATGTATCCAAATCAAGCTTCTTACAAAGAGATTCATCCTGGTTTGATTGGAACGACGAAGAAGCTGTGCTATTCCCAAACTGGGAAACTGGAATCACCTGATTTGAAAGTGGGATAACTTCTTCATGCCAACTCCTATGAGATTTATTCAACTTCCTGGTGATTCTCCACCACTTTATGTATCCAAATCAAGCTTCTTACAAAGAGATTCATCCTGGTTTGATTGGAACGACGAAGAAGCTGTGCTATTCCCAAACTGGGAAACTGGAATCACCTTTTGAAAGTGGGATAACTTCTTCATGCCAACTCCTATGAGATTTATTCAACTTCCTGGTGATTCTCCACCACTTTATGTATCCAAATCAAGCTTCTTACAAAGAGATTCATCCTGGTTTGATTGGAACGACGAAGAAGCTGTGCTATTCCCAAACTGGGAAACTGGAATCACCTGATTTGAAAGTGGGATAACTTCTTCATGCCAACTCCTATGAGATTTATTCAACTTCCTGGTGATTCTCCACCACTTTATGTATCCAAATCAAGCTTCTTACAAAGAGATTCATCCTGGTTTGATTGGAACGACGAAGAAGCTGTGCTATTCCCAAACTGGGAAACTGGAATCACCTGATTTGAAAGTGGGATAACTTCTTCATGCCAACTCCTATGAGATTTATTCAACTTCCTGGTGATTCTCCACCACTTTATGTATCCAAATCAAGCTTCTTACAAAGATCCTGGTTTGATTGGAACGACGAAGAAGCTGTGCTATTCCCAAACTGGGAAACTGGAATCACCTGATTTGAAAGTGGGATAACTTCTTCATGCCAACTCCTATGAGATTTATTCAACTTCCTGGTGATTCTCCACCACTTTATGTATCCAAATCAAGCTTCTTACAAAGAGATTCATCCTGGTTTGATTGGAACGACGAAGAAGCTGTGCTATTCCCAAACTGGGAAACTGGAATCACCTGATTTGAAAGTGGGATAACTTCTTCATGCCAACTCCTATGAGATTTATTCAACTTCTGGTGATTCTCCACCACTTTATGTATCCAATCAAGCTTCTTACAAAGAGATTCATCCTGGTTTGATTGGAACGACGAAGAAGCTGTGCTATTCCCAAACTGGGAAACTGGAATCACCTGATTTGAAAGTGGGATAACTTCTTCATGCCAACTCCTATGAGATTTATTCAACTTCCTGGTGATTCTCCACCACTTTATGTATCCAAATCAAGCTTCTTACAAAGAGATTCATCCTGGTTTGATTGGAACGACGAAGAAGCTGTGCTATTCCCAAACTGGGAAACTGGAATCACCTGATTTGAAAGTGGGATAACTTCTTCATGCCAACTCCTATGAGATTTATTCAACTTCCTGGTGATTCTCCACCACTTTATGTATCCAAATCAAGCTTCTTACAAAGAGATTCATCCTGGTTTGATTGGAACGACGAAGAAGCTGTGCTATTCCCAAACTGGGAAACTGGAATCACCTGATTTGAAAGTGGGATAACTTCTTCATGCCAACTCCTATGAGATTTATTCAACTTCCTGGTGATTCTCCACCACTTTATGTATCCAAATCAAGCTTCTTACAAAGATCCTGGTTTGATTGGAACGACGAAGAAGCTGTGCTATTCCCAAACTGGGAAACTGGAATCACCTGATTTGAAAGTGGGATAACTTCTTCATGCCAACTCCTATGAGATTTATTCAACTTCCTGGTGATTCTCCACCACTTTATGTATCCAAATCAAGCTTCTTACAAAGAGATTCATCCTGGTTTGATTGGAACGACGAAGAAGCTGTGCTATTCCCAAACTGGGAAACTGGAATCACCTGATTTGAAAGTGGGATAACTTCTTCATGCCAACTCCTATGAGATTTATTCAACTTCCTGGTGATTCTCCACCACTTTATGTATCCAAATCAAGCTTCTTACAAAGAGATTCATCCTGGTTTGATTGGAACGACGAAGAAGCTGTGCTATTCCCAAACTGGGAAACTGGAATCACCTGATTTGAAAGTGGGATAACTTCTTCATGCCAACTCCTATGAGATTTATTCAACTTCCTGGTGATTCTCCACCACTTTATGTATCCAAATCAAGCTTCTTACAAAGTGATTCATCCTGGTTTGATTGGAACGACGAAGAAGCTGTGCTATTCCCAAACTGGGAAACTGGAATCACCTGATTTGAAAGTGGGATAACTTCTTCATGCCAACTCCTATGAGATTTATTCAACTTCCTGGTGATTCTCCACCACTTTATGTATCCAAATCAAGCTTCTTACAAAGTGATTCATCCTGGTTTGATTGGAACGACGAAGAAGCTGTGCTATTCCCAAACTGGGAACTGGAATCACCTGATTTGAAAGTGGGATAACTTCTTCATGCCAACTCCTATGAGATTTATTCAACTTCCTGGTGATTCTCCACCACTTTATGTATCCAAATCAAGCTTCTTACAAAGAGATTCATCCTGGTTTGATTGGAACGACGAAGAAGCTGTGCTATTCCCAAACTGGGAAACTGGAATCACCTGATTTGAAAGTGGGATAACTTCTTCATGCCAACTCCTATGAGATTTATTCAACTTCCTGGTGATTCTCCACCACTTTATGTATCCAAATCAAGCTTCTTACAAAGAGATTCATCCTGGTTTGATTGGAACGACGAAGAAGCTGTGCTATTCCCAAACTGGGAAACTGGAATCACCTGATTTGAAAGTGGGATAACTTCTTCATGCCAACTCCTATGAGATTTATTCAACTTCCTGGTGATTCTCCACCACTTTATGTATCCAAATCAAGCTTCTTACAAAGAGATTCATCCTGGTTTGATTGGAACGACGAAGAAGCTGTGCTATTCCCAAACTGGGAAACTGGAATCACCTGATTTGAAAGTGGGATAACTTCTTCATGCCAACTCCTATGAGATTTATTCAACTTCCTGGTGATTCTCCACCACTTTATGTATCCAAATCAAGCTTCTTACAAAGGATTCATCCTGGTTTGATTGGAACGACGAAGAAGCTGTGCTATTCCCAAACTGGGAAACTGGAATCACCTGATTTGAAAGTGGGATAACTTCTTCATGCCAACTCCTATGAGATTTATTCAACTTCCTGGTGATTCTCCACCACTTTATGTATCCAAATCAAGCTTCTTACAAAGAGATTCATCCTGGTTTGATTGGAACGACGAAGAAGCTGTGCTATTCCCAAACTGGGAAACTGGAATCACCTGATTTGAAAGTGGGATAACTTCTTCATGCCAACTCCTATGAGATTTATTCAACTTCCTGGTGATTCTCCACCACTTTATGTATCCAAATCAAGCTTCTTACAAAGAGATTCATCCTGGTTTGATTGGAACGACGAAGAAGCT
Organism: Brassica napus; assembly: GCF_020379485.1. NCBI lineage: Eukaryota > Viridiplantae > Streptophyta > Magnoliopsida > Brassicales > Brassicaceae > Brassica > Brassica napus. The sequence continues at coordinate 5,001 of NW_026015178.1, forward strand.
GTGCTATTCCCAAACTGGGAAACTGGAATCACCTGATTTGAAAGTGGGATAACTTCTTCATGCCAACTCCTATGAGATTTATTCAACTTCCTGGTGATTCTCCACCACTTTATGTATCCAAATCAAGCTTCTTACAAAAGATTCATCCTGGTTTGATTGGAACGACGAAGAAGCTGTGCTATTCCCAAACTGGGAAACTGGAATCACCTGATTTGAAAGTGGGATAACTTCTTCATGCCAACTCCTATGAGATTTATCAACTTCCTGGTGATTCTCCACCACTTTATGTATCCAAATCAAGCTTCTTACAAAGAGATTCATCCTGGTTTGATTGGAACGACGAAGAAGCTGTGCTATTCCCAAACTGGGAAACTGGAATCACCTGATTTGAAAGTGGGATAACTTCTTCATGCCAACTCCTATGAGATTTATTCAACTTCCTGGTGATTCTCCACCACTTTATGTATCCAAATCAAGCTTCTTACAAAGAGATTCATCCTGGTTTGATTGGAACGACGAAGAAGCTGTGCTATTCCCAAACTGGGAAACTGGAATCACCTGATTTGAAAGTGGGATAACTTCTTCATGCCAACTCCTATGAGATTTATTCAACTTCCTGGTGATTCTCCACCACTTTATGTATCCAAATCAAGCTTCTTACAAAGAGATTCATCCTGGTTTGATTGGAACGACGAAGAAGCTGTGCTATTCCCAAACTGGGAAACTGGAATCACCTGATTTGAAAGTGGGATAACTTCTTCATGCCAACTCCTATGAGATTTATTCAACTTCCTGGTGATTCTCCACCACTTTATGTATCCAAATCAAGCTTCTTACAAAGAGATTCATCCTGGTTTGATTGGAACGACGAAGAAGCTGTGCTATTCCCAAACTGGGAAACTGGAATCACCTGATTTGAAAGTGGGATAACTTCTTCATGCCAACTCCTATGAGATTTATTCAACTTGGTGATTCTCCACCACTTTATGTATCCAAATCAAGCTTCTTACAAAGAGATTCATCCTGGTTTGATTGGAACGACGAAGAAGCTGTGCTATTCCCAAACTGGGAAACTGGAATCACCTGATTTGAAAGTGGGATAACTTCTTCATGCCAACTCCTATGAGATTTATTCAACTTCCTGGTGATTCTCCACCACTTTATGTATCCAAATCAAGCTTCTTACAAAGAGATTCATCCTGGTTTGATTGGAACGACGAAGAAGCTGTGCTATTCCCAAACTGGGAAACTGGAATCACCTGATTTGAAAGTGGGATAACTTCTTCATGCCAACTCCTATGAGATTTATTCAACTTTTGAGTGATTCTCAATTATTTATGTATCAAGAGCTAAGAGTGAAGAGGAAAGGAGATGAGGAAGCTGAGAGAAGTTTAGGGAGAGCATGGTACGGACGTCCGTACAAGGCCGTACAACCGTCAGTCCGACCATCCAGCATCTCCAAGACTTACCTTGCATCAGCCAATGTAACACGGTAATAAGGTAAAAGGAAGGAACTACCTTTGAGCATCAGACCGTTTTAGGGATAAGGTAGGCGCTCCTTGACAGGCTGGACAGCTGGAAATGCAAGATCATCTCGGTCCAAGATCCATATACTCCCTACGCCGCATGTGGAAAGCTAATGGCTGAGTCCAAATGAGCTATCCTCTCCTGATTGACCTCACATGCTTTTAGTCTTCTCTTGATTTCGAAAACCCTTGATGCTCTCTCTATATATTGTACTCATCAACCCTATGAATATTATGCAGGTTGATCTCTCCTAATCTCTTGACACTATGCTTTTCTCTTAGACACTAACGGCTCTAATCTAGTCTCCTAATCTTTCACAAACTTCCTCTTAATCACTTCCTAACACTCCTTTATTCTTTTACTCTAAGGGAATCTCTTAATCTCATATGGTATCAGAGCCAGGTTCCATTTGAATCTGGGTTTGATCTTTAAGAGAGTTACAAGCTAAACGTCTTTGAAGCTACACGCAAGTAGTCTTAAGGTGTTGAAGCTGTGGTCCGTTCTAGTTGAAGCTTGCTACTTCTGTTGGTTTGCGGGATTCTGACTCAAGGTTGGTGTGTATCGAAATCCAAGATCCAAGTTTTCAAGTCAAGCAAAGATGGACATGGATGAACATGAGGATGAAGTAGCGGTTACTTTCAAAGGTAGCAACTACCTTGTTGTGGTCTCGGAGGTGAAGACTGCGTGGGAAGTAGGGTTGTGGGCCATCACAACAGGGGAGGCTCCGAAACTACATTACTCAGGGAGGAGATCAAGAAGAGGTCTCCAATGAAGCGGCTGTGGAGAAGGCAACAAGAAGATATAATTAAGAGATCCTTAGAGTAACAGAATAGAGAGTGTTTAGGAAGTGATTAAGAGAAGTTTGTGAAAGATTAGGAGACTAGATAGAGCCGTTTAGTGTCTAAGAGAAAAGCATAGTGTCTAAGAGATTAGAGAGACTCAAACTGCATAATCTTCATTAGGTTGATGAGTTACAATATATAGAGAGAGCATACAAGGGTTTTCGAAATCAAGAGAAGACTAAAGCATGTGAGGTCAATCAGGAGAGGATAAGCTCATTTGGACTAGCCAATTAGCTTCTCCACATGCGCGGAGTATCTGGCATCTTGGACCGAGATGCTCTTGCCTTTCCAGCTGTTCCAGCCTGTCAAGGCGCGCTCTACCTTATCCCTAAACGGTCTGATGCCTCAAGGTAAGTTCCTTCCCTTTACCTTAGTTACCGTGTTACTTGCTGATGCAAGGTAAGTCTTGGTCGATGCTGGATGGTACGGACTGTACGGCTTGTACGGCCTTGTACGGACGTCCGTACCATGCTCTCCCTAAACTCTCTCAAGCTTCCTCATCTCCTTTCCTCTTCAACTCCTTAGCTCTTCATACATATATATTCAGCTCAACTCAACACTCCCCCTCAAGCTTAGCTTTGTATAAGTCTAAGCTTGGACAGCCACAAGATCTTCCTCATTAAAAACCTCACCAAAGAAAACCCAATGGGATAAAACTTTGATGAGGGAAAAAGAGTAAAGACCTTGCAGCTAAGGGGATTAGCTCCTTCTCTTCCCAAGATCAATGAGGCCCCCTGATGTGAATGGACTCCATTGTCTTCTGTCTTGCAGCCTTGGTGAACACATCCGCTAGCTGATCTTCACTCCTTGTGTAACATGGCAAGATCACCCCTAGCACAATCATCTGCCTCACCTTGTGACAATCAACTTCAATGTGCTTGGTCCTCTCATGAAACACCGAGTTGGATGCAATGTGGATGGCAGCTTGATTGTCACAATGCATTGTCATTGGAGTTGCTTGATCGATCTCCAAGTGCTTCAAGATGCCTTTGATCCATACCAACTCGTTGGTGAGCTTCAGCATGCTCTATACTCGGCTTCTGCACTTGAACATGACACTACCTTCTGCTTCTTGCTCTTCCAAGTCACCAAGTTGCCTCCAATGAATGTGCAATAGCCTGTGGTTGATCTCCTGTCTGCTCTATCACCAGCCCAATCCGCATCACAATATCCCACCACTTCAGTGCTTCCATTGCAGCCCATCCATACTCCTTGATCAGGTGAGCCGTTGAGATACATCAAGATCCTCTCCACCATGTGCCAGTGATGTTCCTTAGGCACTTGCATGTGTTGACTCACCTGATTCACAGCAAAGCAGATGTCAGGTCTAGTTATAGTAAGATAAATCAATTTGCCAACTAGTTTTCTATAGAGTTTAGGATCCTGATAAGGTTTGCTGTCTTCAATCTCCCCCTCTCGTGGGACTTTGTAGCCATCCTCCATAGGCATCCTTGCTGTCTTGCCTCCATAAGCACCTGCACCTTTCAAAAGATCAAGTGTATATTTCCTTTGGGACATGAACAAACCTTCCTTGGATCTACATATCTCAATTCCAAGGAAGTATTTCATTTCTCCCAAGTCTTTAATCTCAAACATGGATTTAAGAAACTCCTTGGTTGCTATGATACCTTCCTTATCACTCCCTGTGATAATGATATCATCAACATACACAAGGAGAGCAATCATACCTGAGGGAGTCGTGAGAGTGAAGAGAGTGTGATCTAGTTCAGACTTCTTGAAGCCTCGGCCATTCAGAGTAGTGCTCAACTTGTTGTACCAAGCCCTTGGTGATTGCTTCAGTCCATAGATGGCTTTCTTCAATCTCAGTACATTCCCACTCTTTACTAAGTGTTCAAGGCCTGGAGGTGGATGCATATACACTTCATCCTCAAGTTCACCTTGTAGAAACGCATTCTTCACATCCATTTGCCATAACCCCCATCCAAGATTCACAGCCAAGCTTAGTACAATCCGGATTGTGTGGAGTTTAGCTACTGGTGCAAAGGTTTCTATGTAATCTTCTCCATAAGTTTGAGTGAACCCTCTTGCAACTAGTCTTGACTTCTTCCTCTCAACCTTTCCATCCGCTTTGTACTTGATTGTGAATATCCATCTACTAGTCACAGCCTTCTTCCCTTTTGGTAACTCACTCTCATACCATGTATCATTCTTGATCATCGCTCCTGCCTCATCTCCAACTGATTCCTTCCATTCTTTATCTTTCATTGCTTCTTCATAGCTTCTTGGGATGTGATTCTCATCCAAGTTTACCATGAACGCGCAATGTGCTTCTGGATATTGAGCAAAGGAGCACACGGCTTGAGAAGGATGCTCCACAGCTTGGGCATTGTAGTACACTCTCGTGTTTACCCAACTGGAAGGATCCTTCCTTATCCTTGTACTCCTTCTTAGTGGCTGCACAACTGGTTCTTCTTCCTGTTGTTCTTCTACCACTTCATCTTGAGAAGGTGTTTGTGTCACACCATGATCATGTCCATGACCATCCGAGCCTATGCTCTCTTCTCCTTCATTCTCTACTCCTCCTTCATCTTGGTTGGCCTCTTGCATAGGCTCCTCATGCTCCTCTCCTCCCTCATGATCAAGGTGGGATGGTGAACCAACTTCAGGAGGTGTAGTTGCGTGATTCCTCGGATCCTGGGATGTACTGATTCCAAGACCTTCAAGAATGATCCGCAAGGTGGTGGCCTTGTCTGATGTTAAGTCCTTCAGGTCTTCTTGATTCTTTTCTTCATAGTATCCTCTATCTTCCAAGAACTTCACATCTCTAGATACAAGAACTCTCCTTGCTATAGGATCATAGCATTTGTATCCTTTCTGTGTAGCTGAGTATCCTATGAACACAGCCTTAGTGCTTCTTGCTTCTAGCTTGTTGATCATCTCTCCTGGTTTGAGGACAAAGCATAGGCATCCAAAGACTCGCAAGTAATCAAGAGCTGGCTTGTACCTGTTCAGAACTTCAAATGGAGCCTTCTCATTCAGAACTTTGGTTGGAGTTCTGTTTATCAGGTAACAAGCAGTGGCAACCGCATCACTCCAAAATCTCTTTGGAACATTACTCTGAAACATAAGTGACCTTGCCACTTCCATGAGATGCCTATTCTTCCTCTCAGCCACTCCATTTTGCTGTGGAGTATAAGGACAGCTTGTTTGATGTAGAATCCCATGTTGTGATAGGTGTTGCTTGAATGCATGACTCGTGTACTCTCCTCCATTATCTGATCTCAAAATTTTAATCTTAGCATGATAATGGTTAGTTACATAAGTTTGAAAATTCCTAAATGCATCAAGTACCCTATCTTTGGTCTGAATTAAGGTTAACCAGGTGTATTTGGATTTTTCATCAATGAATGTGACAAAATACTTATAACTATCTCTAGATAAGCAAGGGGCAGTCCATACATCTGAATGAATTAGATCAAAGCAATTATCATAAACAGTAGTAGACTTTTGAAACACAGTTCTACAATGCTTGCCTAAAATGCAAGCTTCACAATCCTTATTCTCAAACACAACACCTGGTACCATTAAGTTCAAAGCTTTAACATGAGGGTGTCCTACTCTAGCATGCCACAATGCATTTTTATTCAACAAAGAAGCAGAAGTAAACGAGCAACTATAATCAGGAACAGAAGTGAGTTCTTCAAGCATATAGAGATCTCCCTTAGTCACCCCTTTCCCAATCAACCTGCTGCTCTCAATATCCTGAAACTTCACATCATTAGGACTAAAGATAACATTGCATTGTAAATCATTAGTACATTTCTTCACTGATAATAGGTTTGATGTGAATTCAGGCATGTAAAAAGCTCTAGATTCTTTGTTAAACAGCTTAAGCTTTCCTATTCCTCTAATGGGTATCTTATCCCCATTTGCTATCATCACATGCCCATGTGTAGGTTCTATATCCTTAATCAAGTTTTCATCACTTATCATATGATGTGATGCACCAGAATCAACAATCAATGGTTTACCTACTCGTTTAGCATTATGGCATAGATTACTAAGTGATGAATGCATCTTATCAGTTCTAGCAATGTAAGCATGCCTATACTCATTCCTAGCTTCTAACCGTTCTACTAGTTCTCTAATCAAGTGATCATCCTTATATGCAATCATAGAAGCTCCAAAGGAATAACCGTAAGTGTTACCGTTTTCCTTTAGCATTTTGAAGAGGGCATCAAGGTCTGATCTCTTGATGTAGTCATCATTGCTGCGGGAGCTTGAGGCGCCTGTGTAAGCCACCAGAGACTTCCCATTCCCATCATTGCCTCCAAGCCCATCCACTTCACTGATCTTGCTGGTGCCAGCTCCGCTTGAACCTTCAGTCACATTTGCCCTTCCCTCACGCTCCTTCATGAACTTGGCCGGCTTGAGGTGTGGGTGCAGTATCCAGCATTGGCTCTTCTTATGACCATGCTTCTTGCAATGATCACAGTTGCCATTGAACTTCCTGTCCTCGTACTTCCCGTGAGATGCCTTGTTTGCTTGTGGAGCCTCGGTTGAATCCTCATGAGCTGCTTGATTGGCAAGAGAGAGCTCCCCCTTCCTCCAAACAAACCCATGGATCCCTGCTCCCTTTGGATTTGTGCACACACCTCCTCAAGGTCCGGAAGCTTGTCTGACCTTAACATGTGCTGGATGAGCTGGGTGTAGGCCGGGTTCAGTGTGAGAAGCAGCCCAAAGACCTTGTCTTGCTCGCGCCTCTCATTCAGCTGATCTGGATCAGTTGTGCTCGGCCTCAGCATCTCCAGCTCTGACCATAAGGACCTGAACCTCCCCAAGTGCTTAGTGAACTCCATGTCCTCTTGTGCAAGACGGTTGATCGCTAGCTTCACTTCAAACACACGGCTGAGGTTGGAAGTGTTCCCATACACCTTCTTCAGCGTGTCCCACAGCTCCTTGGCTGATTCACAGTAGCTGTAGGCATCCAAGATAGCTGGGTCCAAGGATGCGTGTAGAACCGTCATCACCAGCATGTCTTCTTGTTGCCATTTCTCCACAGCCGCTTCATTGGAGACCTCTTCTTGATCTCCTCCCTGAGTAATGAGTTTCGGAGCCTCCCCTGTTGTGATGTGCCCCCACAAACCCTTACTTCCCACAGCAGTCTTCACCATCCGAGACCACACAAGGTAGTTGCTACCTTTGAAAGTAACCGCTACCTTCATCCTCATGTTCATCCCATGTTCCATCTTTGCTTGACTTGAAAACTTGGATCTTGGATTTCGTACACACCAACCTTGAGTCTAGAATCACGCAAACCAACAGAACGTAGCACAGCTTCAACTAGAACGGACCACAGCTTCAACACCTTCAAGACTACTCGCGTGTAGCTTCAAAGACGTTTAGCTTGTAACTCTCTAAAGATCAAACCCCAGATTCAAATGAACCTGGCTCTGATACCATATGAGATTAAGAGATCCTTAGAGTAAACAGAATAAAGAGAGTGTTTAGGAAGTGATTAAGAGAAGTTTGTGAAAGATTAGGAGACTAGATAGAGCCGTTTAGTGTCTAAGAGAAAGCATAGTGTCTAAGAGATTAGAGAGACTCAAACTGCATAATCTTCATTAGGGTTGATGAGTTACAATATATAGAGAGAGCATACAAGGGTTTTCGAAATCAAGAGAAGACTAAAGCATGTGAGGTCAATCAGGAGAGGATAAGCTCATTTGGACTAGCCAATTAGCTTCTCCACATGCGCGGAGTATCTGGCATCTTGGACCGAGATGCTCTTGCCTTTCCAGCTGTTCCAGCCTGTCAAGGCGCGCTCTACCTTATCCCTAAACGGTCTGATGCCTCAAGGTAAGTTCCTTCCCTTTACCTTAGTTACCGTGTTACTTGGCTGATGCAAGGTAAGTCTTGGTCGATGCTGGATGGTACGGACTGTACGGCTTGTACGGCCTTGTACGGACGTCCGTACCATGCTCTCCCTAAACTCTCTCAAGCTTCCTCATCTCCTTTCCTCTTCAACTCCTTAGCTCTTCATACATATATATTCAGCTCAACTCAACAGAAGACATGCTGGTGATGACGGTTCTACACGCATCCTTGGACCCAGCTATCTTGGATGCCTACAGCTACTGTGAATCAGCCAAGGAGCTGTGGGACACGCTGAAGAAGGTGTATGGGAACACTTCCAACCTCAGCCGTGTGTTTGAAGTGAAGCTAGCGATCAACCGTCTTGCACAAGAGGACATGGAGTTCACTAAGCACTTGGGGAGGTTCAGGTCCTTATGGTCAGAGCTGGAGATGCTGAGGCCGAGCACAACTGATCCAGATCAGCTGAATGAGAGGCGCGAGCAAGACAAGGTCTTTGGGCTGCTTCTCACACTGAACCCGGCCTACACCCAGCTCATCCAGCACATGTTAAGGTCAGACAAGCTTCCGGACCTTGAGGAGGTGTGTGCACAAATCCAAAGGGAGCAGGGATCCATGGGTTTGTTTGGAGGTAAGGGGGAGCTCTCTCTTGCCAATCAAGCAGCTCATGAGGATTCAACCGAGGCTCCACAAGCAAACAAGGCATCTCACGGGAAGTACGAGGACAGGAAGTTCAATGGCAACTGTGATCATTGCAAGAAGCATGGTCATAAGAAGAGCCAATGCTGGATACTGCACCCACACCTCAAGCCGGCCAAGTTCATGAAGGAGCGTGAGGGAAGGGCAAATGTGACTGAAGGTTCAAGCGGAGCTGGCACCAGCAAGATCAGTGAAGTGGATGGGCTTGGAGGCAATGATGGGAATGGGAAGTCTCTGGTGGCTTACACAGGCGCCTCAAGCTCCCGCAGCAATGATGACTACATCAAGAGATCAGACCTTGATGCCCTCTTCAAAATGCTAAAGGAAAACGGTAACACTTACGGTTATTCCTTTGGAGCTTCTATGATTGCATATAAGGATGATCACTTGATTAGAGAACTAGTAGAACGGTTAGAAGCTAGGAATGAGTATAGGCATGCTTACATTGCTAGAACTGATAAGATGCATTCATCACTTAGTAATCTATGCCATAATGCTAAACGAGTAGGTAAACCATTGATTGTTGATTCTGGTGCATCACATCATATGATAAGTGATGAAAACTTGATTAAGGATATAGAACCTACACATGGGCATGTGATGATAGCAAATGGGGATAAGATACCCATTAGAGGAATAGGAAAGCTTAAGCTGTTTAACAAAGAATCTAGAGCTTTTTACATGCCTGAATTCACATCAAACCTATTATCAGTGAAGAAATGTACTAATGATTTACAATGCAATGTTATCTTTAGTCCTAATGATGTGAAGTTTCAGGATATTGAGAGCAGCAGGTTGATTGGGAAAGGGGTGACTAAGGGAGATCTCTATATGCTTGAAGAACTCACTTCTGTTCCTGATTATAGTTGCTCGTTTACTTCTGCTTCTTTGTTGAATAAAAATGCATTGTGGCATGCTAGAGTAGGACACCCTCATGTTAAAGCTTTGAACTTAATGGTACCAGGTGTTGTGTTTGAGAATAAGGATTGTGAAGCTTGCATTTTAGGCAAGCATTGTAGAACTGTGTTTCAAAAGTCTACTACTGTTTATGATAATTGCTTTGATCTAATTCATTCAGATGTATGGACTGCCCCTTGCTTATCTAGAGATAGTTATAAGTATTTTGTCACATTCATTGATGAAAAATCCAAATACACCTGGTTAACCTTAATTCAGACCAAAGATAGGGTACTTGATGCATTTAGGAATTTTCAAACTTATGTAACTAACCATTATCATGCTAAGATTAAAATTTTGAGATCAGATAATGGAGGAGAGTACACGAGTCATGCATTCAAGCAACACCTATCACAACATGGGATTCTACATCAAACAAGCTGTCCTTATACTCCACAGCAAAATGGAGTGGCTGAGAGGAAGAATAGGCATCTCATGGAAGTGGCAAGGTCACTTATGTTTCAGAGTAATGTTCCAAAGAGATTTTGGAGTGATGCGGTTGCCACTGCTTGTTACCTGATAAACAGAACTCCAACCAAAGTTCTGAATGAGAAGGCTCCATTTGAAGTTCTGAACAGGTACAAGCCAGCTCTTGATTACTTGCGAGTCTTTGGATGCCTATGCTTTGTCCTCAAACCAGGAGAGATGATCAACAAGCTAGAAGCAAGAAGCACTAAGGCTGTGTTCATAGGATACTCAGCTACACAGAAAGGATACAAATGCTATGATCCTATAGCAAGGAGAGTTCTTGTATCTAGAGATGTGAAGTTCTTGGAAGATAGAGGATACTATGAAGAAAAGAATCAAGAAGACCTGAAGGACTTAACATCAGACAAGGCCACCACCTTGCGGATCATTCTTGAAGGTCTTGGAATCAGTACATCCCAGGATCCGAGGAATCACGCAACTACACCTCCTGAAGTTGGTTCACCATCCCACCTTGATCATGAGGGAGGAGAGGAGCATGAGGAGCCTATGCAAGAGGCCAACCAAGATGAAGGAGGAGTAGAGAATGAAGGAGAAGAGAGCATAGGCTCGGATGGTCATGGACATGATCATGGTGTGACACAAACACCTTCTCAAGATGAAGTGGTAGAAGAACAACAGGAAGAAGAACCAGTTGTGCAGCCACTAAGAAGGAGTACAAGGATAAGGAAGGATCCTTCCAGTTGGGTAAACACGAGAGTGTACTACAATGCCCAAGCTGTGGAGCATCCTTCTCAAGCCGTGTGCTCCTTTGCTCAATATCCAGAAGCACATTGCGCGTTCATGGTAAACTTGGATGAGAATCACATCCCAAGAAGCTATGAAGAAGCAATGAAAGATAAAGAATGGAAGGAATCAGTTGGAGATGAGGCAGGAGCGATGATCAAGAATGATACATGGTATGAGAGTGAGTTACCAAAAGGGAAGAAGGCTGTGACTAGTAGATGGATATTCACAATCAAGTACAAAGCGGATGGAAAGGTTGAGAGGAAGAAGTCAAGACTAGTTGCAAGAGGGTTCACTCAAACTTATGGAGAAGATTACATAGAAACCTTTGCACCAGTAGCTAAACTCCACACAATCCGGATTGTACTAAGCTTGGCTGTGAATCTTGGATGGGGGTTATGGCAAATGGATGTGAAGAATGCGTTTCTACAAGGTGAACTTGAGGATGAAGTGTATATGCATCCACCTCCAGGCCTTGAACACTTAGTAAAGAGTGGGAATGTACTGAGATTGAAGAAAGCCATCTATGGACTGAAGCAATCACCAAGGGCTTGGTACAACAAGTTGAGCACTACTCTGAATGGCCGAGGCTTCAAGAAGTCTGAACTAGATCACACTCTCTTCACTCTCACGACTCCCTCAGGTATGATTGCTCTCCTTGTGTATGTTGATGATATCATTATCACAGGGAGTGATAAGGAAGGTATCATAGCAACCAAGGAGTTTCTTAAATCCATGTTTGAGATTAAAGACTTGGGAGAAATGAAATACTTCCTTGGAATTGAGATATGTAGATCCAAGGAAGGTTTGTTCATGTCCCAAAGGAAATATACACTTGATCTTTTGAAAGGTGCAGGTGCTTATGGAGGCAAGACAGCAAGGATGCCTATGGAGGATGGCTACAAAGTCCCACGAGAGGGGGAGATTGAAGACAGCAAACCTTATCAGGATCCTAAACTCTATAGAAAACTAGTTGGCAAATTGATTTATCTTACTATAACTAGACCTGACATCTGCTTTGCTGTGAATCAGGTGAGTCAACACATGCAAGTGCCTAAGGAACATCACTGGCACATGGTGGAGAGGATCTTGATGTATCTCAACGGCTCACCTGATCAAGGAGTATGGATGGGCTGCAATGGAAGCACTGAAGTGGTGGGATATTGTGATGCGGATTGGGCTGGTGATAGAGCAGACAGGAGATCAACCACAGGCTATTGCACATTCATTGGAGGCAACTTGGTGACTTGGAAGAGCAAGAAGCAGAAGGTAGTGTCATGTTCAAGTGCAGAAGCCGAGTATAGAGCCATGCTGAAGCTCACCAACGAGTTGGTATGGATCAAAGGCATCTTGAAGCACTTGGAGATCGATCAAGCAACTCCAATGACAATGCATTGTGACAATCAAGCTGCCATCCACATTGCATCCAACTCGGTGTTTCATGAGAGGACCAAGCACATTGAAGTTGATTGTCACAAGGTGAGGCAGATGATTGTGCTAGGGGTGATCTTGCCATGTTACACAAGGAGTGAAGATCAGCTAGCGGATGTGTTCACCAAGGCTGCAAGACAGAAGACAATGGAGTCCATTCACATCAGGTTGGGCCTCATTGATCTTGGGAAGAGAAGGAGCTAATCCCCTTAGCTGCAAGGTCTTTACTCTTTTTCCCTCATCAAAGTTTTATCCCATTGGGTTTTCTTTGGTGAGGTTTTTAATGAGGAAGATCTTGTGGCTGTCCAAGCTTAGACTTATACAAAGCTAAGCTTGAGGGGGAGTGTTGAGTTGAGCTGAATATATATGTATGAAGAGCTAAGGAGTTGAAGAGGAAAGGAGATGAGGAAGCTTGAGAGAGTTTAGGGAGAGCATGGTACGGACGTCCGTACAAGGCCGTACAAGCCGTACAGTCCGTACCATCCAGCATCGACCAAGACTTACCTTGCATCAGCCAAGTAACACGGTAACTAAGGTAAAGGGAAGGAACTTACCTTGAGGCATCAGACCGTTTAGGGATAAGGTAGAGCGCGCCTTGACAGGCTGGAACAGCTGGAAAGGCAAGAGCATCTCGGTCCAAGATGCCAGATACTCCGCGCATGTGGAGAAGCTAATTGGCTAGTCCAAATGAGCTTATCCTCTCCTGATTGACCTCACATGCTTTAGTCTTCTCTTGATTTCGAAAACCCTTGTATGCTCTCTCTATATATTGTAACTCATCAACCCTAATGAATATTATGCAGTTTGAGTCTCTCTAATCTCTTAGACACTATGCTTTTCTCTTAGACACTAAACGGCTCTATCTAGTCTCCTAATCTTTCACAAACTTCTCTTAATCACTTCCTAAACACTCTCTTTATTCTGTTTACTCTAAGGATCTCTTAATCTCATAATTTATTCAACTTTCTGGTGATTTTCCACCACTTTATGTATCCAAATCAAGCTTCTTACAAACAGATTCATCCTGGTCTGATTGGAACGACGAAGAAGCTGTGCTATTCCCAAACTGGGAAACTGGAATCACCTGATTTGAAAGTGGGATAACTTCTTCATGCCAACTCCTATGAGATTTATTCAACTTCCTGGTGATTCTCCACCACTTTATGTATCCAAATCAAGCTTCTTACAAAGAGATTCATCCTGGTTTGATTGGAACGACGAAGAAGCTGTGCTATTCCCAAACTGGGAAACTGGAATCACCTGATTTGAAAGTGGGATAACTTCTTCATGCCAACTCCTATGAGATTTATTCAACTTCCTGGTGATTCTCCACCACTTTATGTATCCAAATCAAGCTTCTTACAAAGATTCATCCTGGTTTGATTGGAACGACGAAGAAGCTGTGCTATTCCCAAACTGGGAAACTGGAATCACCTGATTTGAAAGTGGGATAACTTCTTCATGCCAACTCCTATGAGATTTATTCAACTTCCTGGTGATTCTCCACCACTTTATGTATCCAAATCAAGCTTCTTACAAAGTGATTCATCCTGGTTTGATTGGAACGACGAAGAAGCTGTGCTATTCCCAAACTGGGAAACTGGAATCACCTGATTTGAAAGTGGGATAACTTCTTCATGCCAACTCCTATGAGATTTATTCAACTTCCTGGTGATTCTCCACCACTTTATGTATCCAAATCAAGCTTCTTACAAAGTGATTCATCCTGGTTTGATTGGAACGACGAAGAAGCTGTGCTATTCCCAAACTGGGAAACTGGAATCACCTGATTTGAAAGTGGGATAACTTCTTCATGCCAACTCCTATGAGATTTATTCAACTTCCTGGTGATTCTCCACCACTTTATGTATCCAAATCAAGCTTCTTACAAAGAGATTCATCCTGGTTTGATTGGAACGACGAAGAAGCTGTGCTATTCCCAAACTGGGAAACTGGAATCACCTGATTTGAAAGTGGGATAACTTCTTCATGCCAACTCCTATGAGATTTATTCAACTTCCTGGTGATTCTCCACCACTTTATGTATCCAAATCAAGCTTCTTACAAAGAGATTCATCCTGGTTTGATTGGAACGACGAAGAAGCTGTGCTATTCCCAAACTGGGAAACTGGAATCACCTGATTTGAAAGTGGGATAACTTCTTCATGCCAACTCCTATGAGATTTATTCAACTTCCTGGTGATTCTCCACCACTTTATGTATCCAAATCAAGCTTCTTACAAAGTGATTCATCCTGGTTTGATTGGAACGACGAAGAAGCTGTGCTATTCCCAAACTGGGAAACTGGAATCACCTGATTTGAAAGTGGGATAACTTCTTCATGCCAACTCCTATGAGATTTATTCAACTTCCTGGTGATTCTCCACCACTTTATGTATCCAAATCAAGCTTCTTACAAAGAGATTCATCCTGGTTTGATTGGAACGACGAAGAAGCTGTGCTATTCCCAAACTGGGAAACTGGAATCACCTGATTTGAAAGTGGGATAACTTCTTCATGCCAACTCCTATGAGATTTATTCAACTTCCTGGTGATTCTCCACCACTTTATGTATCCAAATCAAGCTTCTTACAAAGTGATTCATCCTGGTTTGATTGGAACGACGAAGAAGCTGTGCTATTCCCAAACTGGGAAACTGGAATCACCTGATTTGAAAGTGGGATAACTTCTTCATGCCAACTCCTATGAGATTTATTCAACTTCCTGGTGATTCTCCACCACTTTATGTATCCAAATCAAGCTTCTTACAAAGAGATTCATCCTGGTTTGATTGGAACGACGAAGAAGCTGTGCTATTCCCAAACTGGGAAACTGGAATCACCTGATTTGAAAGTGGGATAACTTCTTCATGCCAACTCCTATGAGATTTATTCAACTTCCTGGTGATTCTCCACCACTTTATGTATCCAAATCAAGCTTCTTACAAAGAGATTCATCCTGGTTTGATTGGAACGACGAAGAAGCTGTGCTATTCCCAAACTGGGAAACTGGAATCACCTGATTTGAAAGTGGGATAACTTCTTCATGCCAACTCCTATGAGATTTATTCAACTTCCTGGTGATTCTCCACCACTTTATGTATCCAAATCAAGCTTCTTACAAAGAGATTCATCCTGGTTTGATTGGAACGACGAAGAAGCTGTGCTATTCCCAAACTGGGAAACTGGAATCACCTGATTTGAAAGTGGGATAACTTCTTCATGCCAACTCCTATGAGATTTATTCAACTTCCTGGTGATTCTCCACCACTTTATGTATCCAAATCAAGCTTCTTACAAAGTGATTCATCCTGGTTTGATTGGAACGACGAAGAAGCTGTGCTATTCCCAAACTGGGAAACTGGAATCACCTGATTTGAAAGTGGGATAACTTCTTCATGCCAACTCCTATGAGATTTATTCAACTTCCTGGTGATTCTCCACCACTTTATGTATCCAAATCAAGCTTCTTACAAAGTGATTCATCCTGGTTTGATTGGAACGACGAAGAAGCTGTGCTATTCCCAAACTGGGAAACTGGAATCACCTGATTTGAAAGTGGGATAACTTCTTCATGCCAACTCCTATGAGATTTATTCAACTTCCTGGTGATTCTCCACCACTTTATGTATCCAAATCAAGCTTCTTACAAAGAGATTCATCCTGGTTTGATTGGAACGACGAAGAAGCTGTGCTATTCCCAAACTGGGAAACTGGAATCACCTGATTTGAAAGTGGGATAACTTCTTCATGCCAACTCCTATGAGATTTATTCAACTTCCTGGTGATTCTCCACCACTTTATGTATCCAAATCAAGCTTCTTACAAAGAGATTCATCCTGGTTTGATTGGAACGACGAAGAAGCTGTGCTATTCCCAAACTGGGAAACTGGAATCACCTGATTTGAAAGTGGGATAACTTCTTCATGCCAACTCCTATGAGATTTATTCAACTTCCTGGTGATTCTCCACCACTTTATGTATCCAAATCAAGCTTCTTACAAAGAGATTCATCCTGGTTTGATTGGAACGACGAAGAAGCTGTGCTATTCCCAAACTGGGAAACTGGAATCACCTGATTTGAAAGTGGGATAACTTCTTCATGCCAACTCCTATGAGATTTATTCAACTTCCTGGTGATTCTCCACCACTTTATGTATCCAAATCAAGCTTCTTACAAAGAGATTCATCCTGGTTTGATTGGAACGACGAAGAAGCTGTGCTATTCCCAAACTGGGAAACTGGAATCACCTGATTTGAAAGTGGGATAACTTCTTCATGCCAACTCCTATGAGATTTATTCAACTTCCTGGTGATTCTCCACCACTTTATGTATCCAAATCAAGCTTCTTACAAAGAGATTCATCCTGGTTTGATTGGAACGACGAAGAAGCTGTGCTATTCCCAAACTGGGAAACTGGAATCACCTGATTTGAAAGTGGGATAACTTCTTCATGCCAACTCCTATGAGATTTATTCAACTTCCTGGTGATTCTCCACCACTTTATGTATCCAAATCAAGCTTCTTACAAAGAGATTCATCCTGGTTTGATTGGAACGACGAAGAAGCTGTGCTATTCCCAAACTGGGAAACTGGAATCACCTGATTTGAAAGTGGGATAACTTCTTCATGCCAACTCCTATGAGATTTATTCAACTTCCTGGTGATTCTCCACCACTTTATGTATCCAAATCAAGCTTCTTACAAAGAGATTCATCCTGGTTTGATTGGAACGACGAAGAAGCTGTGCTATTCCCAAACTGGGAAACTGGAATCACCTGATTTGAAAGTGGGATAACTTCTTCATGCCAACTCCTATGAGATTTATTCAACTTCCTGGTGATTCTCCACCACTTTATGTATCCAAATCAAGCTTCTTACAAAGAGATTCATCCTGGTTTGATTGGAACGACGAAGAAGCTGTGCTATTCCCAAACTGGGAAACTGGAATCACCTGATTTGAAAGTGGGATAACTTCTTCATGCCAACTCCTATGAGATTTATTCAACTTCCTGGTGATTCTCCACCACTTTATGTATCCAAATCAAGCTTCTTACAAAGAGATTCATCCTGGTTTGATTGGAACGACGAAGAAGCTGTGCTATTCCCAAACTGGGAAACTGGAATCACCTGATTTGAAAGTGGGATAACTTCTTCATGCCAACTCCTATGAGATTTATTCAACTTCCTGGTGATTCTCCACCACTTTATGTATCCAAATCAAGCTTCTTACAAAGAGATTCATCCTGGTTTGATTGGAACGACGAAGAAGCTGTGCTATTCCCAAACTGGGAAACTGGAATCACCTGATTTGAAAGTGGGATAACTTCTTCATGCCAACTCCTATGAGATTTATTCAACTTCCTGGTGATTCTCCACCACTTTATGTATCCAAATCAAGCTTCTTACAAAGAGATTCATCCTGGTTTGATTGGAACGACGAAGAAGCTGTGCTATTCCCAAACTGGGAAACTGGAATCACCTGATTTGAAAGTGGGATAACTTCTTCATGCCAACTCCTATGAGATTTATTCAACTTCCTGGTGATTCTCCACCACTTTATGTATCCAAATCAAGCTTCTTACAAAGAGATTCATCCTGGTTTGATTGGAACGACGAAGAAGCTGTGCTATTCCCAAACTGGGAAACTGGAATCACCTGATTTGAAAGTGGGATAACTTCTTCATGCCAACTCCTATGAGATTTATTCAACTTCCTGGTGATTCTCCACCACTTTATGTATCCAAATCAAGCTTCTTACAAAGAGATTCATCCTGGTTTGATTGGAACGACGAAGAAGCTGTGCTATTCCCAAACTGGGAAACTGGAATCACCTGATTTGAAAGTGGGATAACTTCTTCATGCCAACTCCTATGAGATTTATTCAACTTCCTGGTGATTCTCCACCACTTTATGTATCCAAATCAAGCTTCTTACAAAGAGATTCATCCTGGTTTGATTGGAACGACGAAGAAGCTGTGCTATTCCCAAACTGGGAAACTGGAATCACCTGATTTGAAAGTGGGATAACTTCTTCATGCCAACTCCTATGAGATTTATTCAACTTCCTGGTGATTCTCCACCACTTTATGTATCCAAATCAAGCTTCTTACAAAGAGATTCATCCTGGTTTGATTGGAACGACGAAGAAGCTGTGCTATTCCCAAACTGGGAAACTGGAATCACCTGATTTGAAAGTGGGATAACTTCTTCATGCCAACTCCTATGAGATTTATTCAACTTCCTGGTGATTCTCCACCACTTTATGTATCCAAATCAAGCTTCTTACAAAGAATTCATCCTGGTTTGATTGGAACGACGAAGAAGCTGTGCTATTCCCAAACTGGGAAACTGGAATCACCTGATTTGAAAGTGGGATAACTTCTTCATGCCAACTCCTATGAGATTTATTCAACTTCCTGGTGATTCTCCACCACTTTATGTATCCAAATCAAGCTTCTTACAAAGAGATTCATCCTGGTTTGATTGGAACGACGAAGAAGCTGTGCTATTCCCAAACTGGGAAACTGGAATCACCTGATTTGAAAGTGGGATAACTTCTTCATGCCAACTCCTATGAGATTTATTCAACTTCCTGGTGATTCTCCACCACTTTATGTATCCAAATCAAGCTTCTTACAAAGAGATTCATCCTGGTTTGATTGGAACGACGAAGAAGCTGTGCTATTCCCAAACTGGGAAACTGGAATCACCTGATTTGAAAGTGGGATAACTTCTTCATGCCAACTCCTATGAGATTTATTCAACTTCCTGGTGATTCTCCACCACTTTATGTATCCAAATCAAGCTTCTTACAAAGAGATTCATCCTGGTTTGATTGGAACGACGAAGAAGCTGTGCTATTCCCAAACTGGGAAACTGGAATCACCTGATTTGAAAGTGGGATAACTTCTTCATGCCAACTCCTATGAGATTTATTCAACTTCCTGGTGATTCTCCACCACTTTATGTATCCAAATCAAGCTTCTTACAAAGAGATTCATCCTGGTTTGATTGGAACGACGAAGAAGCTGTGCTATTCCCAAACTGGGAAACTGGAATCACCTGATTTGAAAGTGGGATAACTTCTTCATGCCAACTCCTATGAGATTTATTCAACTTCCTGGTGATTCTCCACCACTTTATGTATCCAAATCAAGCTTCTTACAAAGAGATTCATCCTGGTTTGATTGGAACGACGAAGAAGCTGTGCTATTCCCAAACTGGGAAACTGGAATCACCTGATTTGAAAGTGGGATAACTTCTTCATGCCAACTCCTATGAGATTTATTCAACTTCCTGGTGATTCTCCACCACTTTATGTATCCAAATCAAGCTTCTTACAAAGAGATTCATCCTGGTTTGATTGGAACGACGAAGAAGCTGTGCTATTCCCAAACTGGGAAACTGGAATCACCTGATTTGAAAGTGGGATAACTTCTTCATGCCAACTCCTATGAGATTTATTCAACTTCCTGGTGATTCTCCACCACTTTATGTATCCAAATCAAGCTTCTTACAAAGAGATTCATCCTGGTTTGATTGGAACGACGAAGAAGCTGTGCTATTCCCAAACTGGGAAACTGGAATCACCTGATTTGAAAGTGGGATAACTTCTTCATGCCAACTCCTATGAGATTTATTCAACTTCCTGGTGATTCTCCACCACTTTATGTATCCAAATCAAGCTTCTTACAAAGATATCATCCTGGTTTGATTGGAACGACGAAGAAGCTGTGCTATTCCCAAACTGGGAAACTGGAATCACCTGATTTGAAAGTGGGATAACTTCTTCATGCCAACTCCTATGAGATTTATTCAACTTCCATCTCA
>NW_026015180.1:32500-38388 GCF_020379485.1 Brassica napus
GGTCAACCTTGCGGATGAGCATAAGCAGAAGGTCAAAAGTGTGGTGGTGGCTTCAAGCCAGAGTGGTGACCGGAAGAGGAAAAGGGACCAGGCTGAAGAGGGTAAAACCTCAAGTGGTAGGCCTGTGTGTCCCAAGTGTGGCCGACACCATGGAGGTGAATGTTGGAGAGCAATGGGAGCTTGTCTTCGATGTGGTAAGATGGATCACTCAGCTCGGGACTGTCCTAGACAGGAGCAAGGAGCTGGTGGTGATACCAGGACTTGCCACTACTGTGGAAAGAAGGGACATCTCCGTAAGGATTGTCCCAAGTTAGCAGCCGGGTCGAGCAAGGGCCGTGGTGAGGGCAACAAGCCAGACCAGAACCGCGGTCAGACCTCTGCACCCCGCGTCTATGAGCTGTCCAAGGATGAGGACAAGGCTGGACCATTCCTCGCGATCACTGGTAATGTGTCTGATCTTATTCTTTCCAATTCAGTAGAATTGCATGGTATGGAACCTAGGACGGTTAGATACTTAGTTTGGGTCATGTGTAGGGACCCTAAGTATTGGTGGTGTGGAAACACATGTACTTTTCGATACTGGAGCTACACATAGTTTTGTGAGTCCAGGGATGCTCGGAAAGGGGTTGTTCCAGTTGGGAACGGGGGATTGTCCTGGGGTAGTGAATGCGGCCGGTGGGCAAGTGATGCATTCGCTAGGGGTGATTCAGGACGTCCCAGTAATGATCCAGGACAGGGTCATGCCTGTGGATCTTGTGGTAGTCCACCTAAAGAATCACGAGGTGATCTTGGGTATGGACTGGCTTGGAAAGTATCGGGCCACTCTTGACTGTCACCGGGGGCGTGTGCTTTTTGAGAGTGGGTGTGGGGCTCCGATCAGGTTCCAAGGTATACGTCCGATCTCTGGATGCTTGGTGGTGTCAGCTATCCATGTTGAGAGGATGCTGAGGAAGGGTTGTGAGGCTTATCTGGCCACAATCGCCACTAAGGAGGTCGTAGGGGGTGGTGACCCGGAGGGAATACCGCTGGTTGGTGAGTTCCAGGATGTGTTTAGGGCGCTACAGGGCATTCCCCCTGATAGGTTGGATCCATTCATAATAGAACTCGAACCAGGGACGGCCCCATTATCCAAAAGTCCCTACAGAATGGCTCCTGCCGAGATGGCCGAGCTTAAGAAGCAACTTGAAGAGTTGCTGGATAAGGGTTTCATACGGCCTAGTGTGTCACCCTGGGGAGCACCAGTCCTCTTTGTGAAGAAGAAGGATGGTAGCTTCAGATTGTGTATTGACTATCGAGGGTTAAACCGGGTGACTGTGAAGAACAAGTACCCATTGCCTCGGATAGATGAGTTGTTGGATCAGCTCAAGGGTGCAAAATGGTTTTCTAAAATCGATTTGGCTTCAGGGTATCATCAGATTCCCATTGAACCAAATGATGTAAGGAAGACAGCCTTCCGAACCAGGTATGGCCACTATGAGTTTGTGGTCATGCCATTTGGATTAACCAATGCACCAGCAGCTTTCATGAAGATGATGAACAGCATATTCAGGGATTTCCTGGATGAGTTTGTAATCATCTTCATTGATGATATCTTGGTCTACTCCAAGACCAAAGAGGATCATGAGAGACATCTAAGAGCAGTGTTGGGACGATTGAGGGAACAACAGCTCTATGCCAAATTGAGCAAGTGCAGTTTTTGGCAAAGAAGTGTTGGGTTCCTGGGTCACATTGTATCCGACCAAGGTGTCTCCGTGGACCCGGAAAAGATTAAGGCCATACAAGAATGGCCTAGACCTAAGAGTGCAACTGAAGTCAGGAGCTTTCTAGGTCTGGCCGGTTATTACAGGAAGTTTGTCAAGGGGTTTGCCAGCTTGGCTCAACCTATGACACAACTGACTGGGAAAGACGTGAGGTTTGTATGGTCTGAGAAATGTGAGGAATGTTTCTCTGCACTTAAGCACATGTTGACAAGTGCACCGGTATTGGTGTTGCCAGAGGCAGACCAACCATATGTGGTTTACACAGACGCCTCCATAACCGGATTAGGATGTGTATTAACCCAACATGGGAAGGTCATCGCTTATGCCTCTAGGCAGTTGAGGAAGCATGAGGGGAACTATCCAACCCACGACCTTGAGATGGCCGCAGTGGTGTTCGCCCTCAAGATATGGCGATCATACTTGTATGGTGCCAAGGTTCAGATTTTGACCGACCACAAGAGTCTCAAGTATATATTCACTCAACCTGAGTTGAATTTGAGGCAAAGGAGATGGATGGAGTTCGTGGCCGATTATGATCTGGATATTGCTTACCATCCAGGTAAAGCAAACCTAGTGGCCGATGCCTTAAGCCGTAGGAGAGCTGAGGTATCAGCCGAGAGGGAAGCAGAGGTGCTGGAAGGGATGGTTAGGACATTGCATTTAAACACTGGCCAGCGAGGACGAGCCGTTGGGTTTAGAAGCAGTGAACCAGGCTGATCTCCTTACCAGGATCAGGCAAGCACAAAGCTTGGATGAGAACCTCCAGAAGGTTGCTCTGAATGATAAAACCGAGTACCAGGTTGCGAGTGATGGTACGATTTTGGTCCATGGGAGGATCAGTGTTCCGAATGTAAGGGAACTAAAGGAAGAGATTATGAGTCAGTCTCATAAGTCTAAGTTCTCTGTGCACCCGGGACTGAACAAGATGTACAAGGATATCAAGAGGTACTATCATTGGATCCGTATGAAGACGGATGTGGCCGAGTGGGTGGCTAAGTGTCCTACTTGCCAACTCGTCAAGGCTGAGCACCAAGTACCCAGTGGATTACTCCAGAATCTACCTATTCCAGAATGGAAGTGGGATCACATCACCATGGACTTTGTGTCAGGTTTTCCCATGACCAGGAATAGAAAGGATTCGGTTTGGGTAGTGGTGGATCGTCTGACCAAGTCAGCTCTGTTCATACCAATCAAGAAGACTGATGGTGTGGAGCCCTTGGTACAGATTTACATGGATCAGGTGGTACGCCTGCATGGTGTACCAGCCAGTATTGTGTCGGATAGGGACCCTCGGTTCACTTCTTATTTCTGGAAGGCTTTCCAAAAGGCCTTGGGAACAAGAGTGCACATGAGCACAGCCTATCACCCCCAAACGGATGGTCAGTCTGAAAGAACCATCCAGACGTTGGAAGACATGTTAAGGGCTTGTGTCTTGGACTGGGGAAATTCCTGGGAAAGACACTTGCCATTGGTAGAGTTTGCTTACAACAACAGCTTCCATACCAGTATTGGGATGTCGCCCTACGAAGCTTTGTACGGACGGCCCTGCAGGACACCATTATGCTGGACCCAAGTGGGGGAGCGCAGCATGATAGGACCTGAGATAGTGGAGGAGACCACGGAGAAGATTAAGTTCATCCGTGACAAGATGAAGGAGGCACAGGACCGTCACAAGTCTTATGCGGATAAGAGAAGGAAACATGTTGAGTTTGAGGTGGACGACATGGTCTACCTCAAGATGATTACTTTCAGAGGTCGGAAAAGGGTTTCTGGCCGAGGGAAGTTGGATCCAAGGTACTTGGGTCCATTCCGGATCATTGAGAGAGTTGGTTCGGTGGCTTACAAGCTTAACCTACCAACTGAGATGGAAGCATTTCATAATGTATTCCATGTGTCTCAATTGAGAAAATGTCTTTCAGATCAAGACATTGTGATACCGGAAATTCCATCTGATCTAGGCACGAACCTCACCTTGGAGACAAGGCCGGTTCGGATTGTAGACAGGATGGAAAAAGCAATGAGGAACAAGACCATTCAAATGGTCAAAGTCGTGTGGGAATGCAGTGGGCAAGAACAAGTCACTTGGGAAACCGAGATGAGAATGAAAGCTGACTATCCAGAGTGGTATGGTCAGTTTATGATGGAGACAAGTCTAGACTTGGATTCGAGGACGAATCCATCTCAAGTGGGGGAGACTTGTCATGTCCCTGATTCTAGATAGAGCCTTCGGGCACAGCCATGGTACGGGGAGACGTGCTAGTCAGGTCGTAAGACCTAAAGACAAGCGTATCATGGCTGGAATGGATGGTTAAGTGCATCAGTATGCTGAGACTTGACCAGAATCGGATGGAGACAAGGAAATAAGAGCTGGATGAGTTCTAAGGCAGCTGGACGATGATGGGAAGCAGCTCAGTCAGCTAGGACAAGCTTAGTGTAGCTCACACTAGCTTGGGTCAGCTCCAGTAGCTGGATCACTAGCTCCCTCAGCTGGGGAAGCTGGCACTCAGCTCAACTCAGCTGGGTGGAGTGTTATGGTCCGGGCCAGTGTTGCCGGTCCATGGGCGGTCAAGGGTCCGGCTGGGTGGTGGCTGAACCACTAAGGGCCTATGGGTCTTTATTGGGTCCGTGGGTCTTGGTGGATGTACTTGGGATGCAGATTGAGGCATGGGCCTATTTCCAGACAGCCCACACGCCAAAGGGAGCAGTTGGACGGTTGATCGAAAAGTGGGAAAGGTGGGAATTGGGCAGTTTGTGTCTTTTCCCTTCCAACCGGTTGCAACTGTCCGCCCAGGCAGTTATTGGCCGACCTTTCTCTATAAATACAGACACTTGGGTGTCGAAATGGCATCAAATTCCTTAGGGAAAACTCTGCCAAAATCGTGACAGAAAGAAAGAGAGAAAGAGAGAAGAAGGCCGGCCAAACCGAGACTGTGGGTGGTGGTGATCGGACTCCGACCAGAAGTTGGTCTGTGGGAAGAGGAGAGCATTTGGTGATGGCAACCAGAGGCAAGGAGAAGGATCTGGAGAAGGGCTTGAGCACTCCTGAGCGCACGCCCAAGGTGAGTGGGATGACCGAACCATCCTACCATGGCCGTGGTGGAATTCCGTGTAGGCTGTGGTCGGATTGGTTGGACCAGACCCATCTCTTCCTTTCCCTTACTATTCTACTTCATCTCTTCTATGTTCTGAATGTGTTGGATGATTCAGACACGTTTGACTGAGCCATGGTCTTGGTCGGTACCAGAAACCCTCCATGGCCTTGGTTGGGCTGGTGTGTTGAGATCTCATAGTTCCTGAAGGGATTATTGGGATCCGACCATGGATTGTTCTTAGTGATGATTTATCATGAATTATCATGGTTTCTAATTGGATTTATCAGTCCGATTTGATGGTGGTCAGTTATGGCCGGTTTAGTGGAATTTGGCCGAGTTCTAGGTGAAGGAGGAGGCCGGTTCTGTCTAATCTGATTGTGGATTCTTCTTAGTTGGGAATTATCAGTAATTGTCATGAATTTTATTTAGTTTTTGGAGATGTATTAAAAATGGCCAGAAATGGGATTTAGCCTTGGTCGTTTGTGGTCAGTTGTGTGATTGATGGGTTAGATCACATGGATCAGTCTGGCCGTGTGTTAAATGGTTGTTTGGGATGTCTTAGTTGATGTCCTGAGTATGGCCGAGTGCTTTTTTGACTGATCGGTTTAGCTTAGAGAACTTAGTTTAAGGGAACCAAACCATGCAATGTTAGATGAGCTTACTAGGGTATCGGTTTGTTATGTACTTATGTGTTGTGTTGTGTGTGTGTTGTGGTTTCAGGATCGGACCAGGACCGTGGCAAGGCCAAGGAACCGTGAGGACTTAGCTGTGGATGGATGTGTGGGTTATGGGATAGTATTGTATTATGACTTATGACTTAGCCTATTGTGCAACTGACTGATTGTATGGATCACATGTTTATATTTATACAATGAATGTTTTCTCTTGTCTATCTGGTCGTGCATTGATTGAATGAACCTCAAGATTTCGAAAATGACTTAGTGAATATGGAACTTTAAAACTGATGGAACTTAGAAACATGGTTTAGGTAAGGCACGGACCTAGTGGGACCTAAGGGTCAGGTTCGGGTCTTACA
>NW_026015181.1:0-7500 GCF_020379485.1 Brassica napus
GTCATGTCCCTGATTCTAGATAGAGCCTTCGGGCACAGCCATGGTACGGGGAGACGTGCTAGTCAGGTCGTAAGACCTAAAGACAAGCGTATCATGGCTGGAATGGATGGTTAAGTGCATCAGTATGCTGAGACTTGACCAGAATCGGATGGAGACAAGGAAATAAGAGCTGGATGAGTTCTAAGGCAGCTGGACGATGATGGGAAGCAGCTCAGTCAGCTAGGACAAGCTTAGTGTAGCTCACACTAGCTTGGGTCAGCTCCAGTAGCTGGATCACTAGCTCCCTCAGCTGGGGAAGCTGGCACTCAGCTCAACTCAGCTGGGTGGAGTGTTATGGTCCGGGCCAGTGTTGCCGGTCCATGGGCGGTCAAGGGTCCGGCTGGGTGGTGGCTGAACCACTAAGGGCCTATGGGTCTTTATTGGGTCCGTGGGTCTTGGTGGATGTACTTGGGATGCAGATTGAGGCATTGGGCCTATTTCCAGACAGCCCACACGCCAAAGGGAGCAGTTGGACGGTTGATGGGCGAAAAGGTGGGAATTGGGCAGTTTGTGTCTTTTCCCTTCCAACCGGTTGCAACTGTCCGCCCAGGCAGTTATTGGCCGACCTTTCTCTATAAATACAGACACTTGGTGTCGAAAATGGCATCAAATTCCTTAGGGAAAACTCTGCCAAAATCGTGACAGAAAGAAAGAGAGAAAGAGAGAAAGGTCGGCCAAACCGAGACTGTGGGTGGTGGTGATCGGACTCCGACCAGAAGTTGGTCTGTGGGAAGAGGAGAGCATTTGGTGATGGCAACCAGAGGCAAGGAGAAGGATCTGGAGAAGGGCTTGAGCACTCCTGAGCGCACGCCCAAGGTGAGTGGGATGGACCGAACCATCCTACCATGGCCGCGGTGGAATTCCGTGTAGGCTGTGGTCGGATTGGTTGGACCAGACCCATCTCTTCCTTTTCCCTTACTATTCTACTTCATCTCTTCTATGTTCTGAATGTGTTGGATGATTCAGACACGTTCTGACTGAGCCATGGTCTTGGTCGGTACCCAGAAACCCTCCATGGCCTTGGTTGGGCTGGTGTGTTGAGATCTCATAGTTCCTGAAGGGATTATTGGGATCCGACCATGGATTGTTCTTAGTGATGATTTATCATGAATTATCATGGTTTCTAATTGGATTTATCAGTCCGATTTGATGGTGGTCAGTTATGGCCGGTTTAGTGGAATTTGGCCGAGTTCTAGGTGAAGGAGGCCGGTTCTGTCTAATCTGATTGTGGATTCTTCTTAGTTGGGAATTATCAGTAATTGTCATGAATTTTATTTAGTTTTTGAGATGTATTAAAAATGGCCAGAAATGGGATTTAGCCTTGGTCGTTTGTGGTTCAGTGTGATTGATGGTTAGATCACATTGGATCAGTCTGGCCGTGTGTTAAATGGTTGTTTGGGATGTCTTAGTTGATGTCCTGAGTATGGCCGAGTGCTTTGTTGACTGATCGGTTAGCTTAGAGAACTTAGTTTAAGGGAACCAAACCATGCAATGTTAGATGAGCTTACTAGGGTATCGGTTTGTTATGTACTTATGTTGTTGTGTTGTGTGTGTGTTGTGGTTTCAGGATCGGACCAGGACCGTGGCAAGGCCAAGGAACCGTGAGGACTTAGCTGTGGATGGATGTGTGGGTTATGGGATAGTATTGTATTATGACTTATGACTTAGCCTATTGTGCAACTGACTGATTGTATGGATCACATGTTTATATTTATACAATGAATGTTTTCTCTTGTCTATCTGGTCGTGCATTGATTGAATGAACCTCAAGATTTCGAAAATGACTTAGTGAATATGGAACTTTAAAACTGATGGAACTTAGAACATGGTTTAGGTAAGGCACGGACCTAGTGGGACCTAAGGGTCAGGTTCGGGTCTTACAAGTTGGTATCAGAGCGGAGTTGATTCTAGGATTTGTTTGGGTTTGGGTTAGTCACCACACATCCGGCTGGTTCTCATGGTAAGGTCTGGTCGTTTTGCTTAGCCTTAGGGATTGTTGTGATTTATTTTGTTATATCATGTGAGCTGACATGATTGTTTACATGTGTTGAATCCCAAGGGTGGAAAAAGCAAGTCCAGATCTCGGAAGGGTAAGGATGGAGCTGGGGCATCCGGTCCAGTGGGTGCAGATGATGTGAATCTGGCCGCAACATTGCCAATCCAAGCGGATGGGGTTAATGTTGGGACTGGATTGCCTTCGGTTCAGCTCAACCCTACTGAGGTTCGTGTGGATGGAGCTGAGTTCCAGCTGGAACATGAGCCAGAACGAGCTGATGGAGCTAATGGAGCTGATGGGAATGGACGGCAGCAACAGGATGGGCTGGAAGGTGAAGGCGAATCTTCACAGACTGGCCGTCTTGGTGACCGTAATGGGGCTGCGGACGGCAGGGCAGCTGGTCCGGTGAACCAGGCTGCGGAACCATCCATGCATGAGGTTCTGGAGGTCATGAGAGCTATGAGTACTCAAATGTTGGCTTTGACTCAGGCGTTTACACCTTGGGTCAGGACATACCGACTCATACTGCATCCTATGAAGGCAGCCAGCAGGCTGGAGCTCCGGCTAGCGGTAGCTGGAGCAGCTCCGGTTCAGGGGGATGCAGGAGGTGATGATGAGGTGTAGGGCGACCAGGAAGGTGGATTACTTGAAGGTGACATCACTCGTATCATCTAAACACTTGTGGATGGTGCACTCACTTTGAGGTGGATGACCGCTGGAGGAGAGGACTCGGTAGGACTTCAGCTCAGCTCAAGCCGCTGCCCAGAGGACTACCAGAAGGACATTGCGGTTCACTTCTTGGAGGGAGATGCCCACAACTGGTGGTTGGCTCTTGACAAGCGCACCAATGGTACCATAGAGCGCTTTGAGGACTTTGAGGTTGAGTTCAACCACAAGTACTTCCCAGCTGAGGCATGGGACCGTTTGGAAGCTAAGTTCCTGGACTTGGTTCAGGGACGCAGGACGGTACGTGAGTACGAAGAAGAGTTCAACCGACTCAGGCGCTATGTGGGTAAGGAGTTGGAGGACGAGGCAGTTCAGGTTCGCCGGTTCATCAGAGGCCTTAGGGCTGAACTCCGGACCTATTGCTCAGTCCGTACCTTCTCCACTGTGTGAGCTGGTTGAGAGGATGGCCTTGCTTGAGGTCAACCTTGCGGATGAGCATAAGCAGAAGGTCAAAAGTGTGGTGGTGGCTTCAAGCCAGAGTGGTGACCGGAAGAGGAAAAGGGACCAGGCTGAAGAGGGTAAAACCTCAAGTGGTAGGCCTGTGTGTCCCAAGTGTGGCCGACACCATGGAGGTGAATGTTGGAGAGCAATGGGAGCTTGTCTTCGATGTGGTAAGATGGATCACTCAGCTCGGGACTGTCCTAGACAGGAGCAAGGAGCTGGTGGTGATACCAGGACTTGCCACTACTGTGGAAAGAAGGGACATCTCCGTAAGGATTGTCCCAAGTTAGCAGCCGGGTCGAGCAAGGGCCGTGGTGAGGGCAACAAGCCAGACCAGAACCGCGGTCAGACCTCTGCACCCCGCGTCTATGAGCTGTCCAAGGATGAGGACAAGGCTGGACCATTCCTCGCGATCACTGGTAATGTGTCTGATCTTATTCTTTCCAATTCAGTAGAATTGCATGGTATGGAACCTAGGACGGTTAGATACTTAGTTTGGGTCATGTGTAGGGACCCTAAGTATTGGTGGTGTGGAAACACATGTACTTTTCGATACTGGAGCTACACATAGTTTTGTGAGTCCAGGGATGCTCGGAAAGGGGTTGTTCCAGTTGGGAACGGGGGATTGTCCTGGGGTAGTGAATGCGGCCGGTGGGCAAGTGATGCATTCGCTAGGGGTGATTCAGGACGTCCCAGTAATGATCCAGGACAGGGTCATGCCTGTGGATCTTGTGGTAGTCCACCTAAAGAATCACGAGGTGATCTTGGGTATGGACTGGCTTGGAAAGTATCGGGCCACTCTTGACTGTCACCGGGGGCGTGTGCTTTTTGAGAGTGGGTGTGGGGCTCCGATCAGGTTCCAAGGTATACGTCCGATCTCTGGATGCTTGGTGGTGTCAGCTATCCATGTTGAGAGGATGCTGAGGAAGGGTTGTGAGGCTTATCTGGCCACAATCGCCACTAAGGAGGTCGTAGGGGGTGGTGACCCGGAGGGAATACCGCTGGTTGGTGAGTTCCAGGATGTGTTTAGGGCGCTACAGGGCATTCCCCCTGATAGGTTGGATCCATTCATAATAGAACTCGAACCAGGGACGGCCCCATTATCCAAAAGTCCCTACAGAATGGCTCCTGCCGAGATGGCCGAGCTTAAGAAGCAACTTGAAGAGTTGCTGGATAAGGGTTTCATACGGCCTAGTGTGTCACCCTGGGGAGCACCAGTCCTCTTTGTGAAGAAGAAGGATGGTAGCTTCAGATTGTGTATTGACTATCGAGGGTTAAACCCGGGTGACTGTGAAGAACAAGTACCCATTGCCTCGGATAGATGAGTTGTTGGATCAGCTCAAGGGTGCAAAATGGTTTTCTAAAATCGATTTGGCTTCAGGGTATCATCAGATTCCCATTGAACCAAATGATGTAAGGAAGACAGCCTTCCGAACCAGGTATGGCCACTATGAGTTTGTGGTCATGCCATTTGGATTAACCAATGCACCAGCAGCTTTCATGAAGATGATGAACAGCATATTCAGGGATTTCCTGGATGAGTTTGTAATCATCTTCATTGATGATATCTTGGTCTACTCCAAGACCAAAGAGGATCATGAGAGACATCTAAGAGCAGTGTTGGGACGATTGAGGGAACAACAGCTCTATGCCAAATTGAGCAAGTGCAGTTTTTGGCAAAGAAGTGTTGGGTTCCTGGGTCACATTGTATCCGACCAAGGTGTCTCCGTGGACCCGGAAAAGATTAAGGCCATACAAGAATGGCCTAGACCTAAGAGTGCAACTGAAGTCAGGAGCTTTCTAGGTCTGGCCGGTTATTACAGGAAGTTTGTCAAGGGGTTTGCCAGCTTGGCTCAACCTATGACACAACTGACTGGGAAAGACGTGAGGTTTGTATGGTCTGAGAAATGTGAGGAATGTTTCTCTGCACTTAAGCACATGTTGACAAGTGCACCGGTATTGGTGTTGCCAGAGGCAGACCAACCATATGTGGTTTACACAGACGCCTCCATAACCGGATTAGGATGTGTATTAACCCAACATGGGAAGGTCATCGCTTATGCCTCTAGGCAGTTGAGGAAGCATGAGGGGAACTATCCAACCCACGACCTTGAGATGGCCGCAGTGGTGTTCGCCCTCAAGATATGGCGATCATACTTGTATGGTGCCAAGGTTCAGATTTTGACCGACCACAAGAGTCTCAAGTATATATTCACTCAACCTGAGTTGAATTTGAGGCAAAGGAGATGGATGGAGTTCGTGGCCGATTATGATCTGGATATTGCTTACCATCCAGGTAAAGCAAACCTAGTGGCCGATGCCTTAAGCCGTAGGAGAGCTGAGGTATCAGCCGAGAGGGAAGCAGAGGTGCTGGAAGGGATGGTTAGGACATTGCATTTAAACACACTGGCCAGCGAGGACGAGCCGTTGGGTTTAGAAGAAGCAGTGAACCAGGCTGATCTCCTTACCAGGATCAGGCAAGCACAAAGCTTGGATGAGAACCTCCAGAAGGTTGCTCTGAATGATAAAACCGAGTACCAGGTTGCGAGTGATGGTACGATTTTGGTCCATGGGAGGATCAGTGTTCCGAATGTAAGGGAACTAAAGGAAGAGATTATGAGTCAGTCTCATAAGTCTAAGTTCTCTGTGCACCCGGGACTGAACAAGATGTACAAGGATATCAAGAGGTACTATCATTGGATCCGTATGAAGACGGATGTGGCCGAGTGGGTGGCTAAGTGTCCTACTTGCCAACTCGTCAAGGCTGAGCACCAAGTACCCAGTGGATTACTCCAGAATCTACCTATTCCAGAATGGAAGTGGGATCACATCACCATGGACTTTGTGTCAGGTTTTCCCATGACCAGGAATAGAAAGGATTCGGTTTGGGTAGTGGTGGATCGTCTGACCAAGTCAGCTCTGTTCATACCAATCAAGAAGACTGATGGTGTGGAGCCCTTGGTACAGATTTACATGGATCAGGTGGTACGCCTGCATGGTGTACCAGCCAGTATTGTGTCGGATAGGGACCCTCGGTTCACTTCTTATTTCTGGAAGGCTTTCCAAAAGGCCTTGGGAACAAGAGTGCACATGAGCACAGCCTATCACCCCCAAACGGATGGTCAGTCTGAAAGAACCATCCAGACGTTGGAAGACATGTTAAGGGCTTGTGTCTTGGACTGGGGAAATTCCTGGGAAAGACACTTGCCATTGGTAGAGTTTGCTTACAACAACAGCTTCCATACCAGTATTGGGATGTCGCCCTACGAAGCTTTGTACGGACGGCCCTGCAGGACACCATTATGCTGGACCCAAGTGGGGGAGCGCAGCATGATAGGACCTGAGATAGTGGAGGAGACCACGGAGAAGATTAAGTTCATCCGTGACAAGATGAAGGAGGCACAGGACCGTCACAAGTCTTATGCGGATAAGAGAAGGAAACATGTTGAGTTTGAGGTGGACGACATGGTCTACCTCAAGATGATTACTTTCAGAGGTCGGAAAAGGGTTTCTGGCCGAGGGAAGTTGGATCCAAGGTACTTGGGTCCATTCCGGATCATTGAGAGAGTTGGTTCGGTGGCTTACAAGCTTAACCTACCAACTGAGATGGAAGCATTTCATAATGTATTCCATGTGTCTCAATTGAGAAAATGTCTTTCAGATCAAGACATTGTGATACCGGAAATTCCATCTGATCTAGGCACGAACCTCACCTTGGAGACAAGGCCGGTTCGGATTGTAGACAGGATGGAAAAAGCAATGAGGAACAAGACCATTCAAATGGTCAAAGTCGTGTGGGAATGCAGTGGGCAAGAACAAGTCACTTGGGAAACCGAGATGAGAATGAAAGCTGACTATCCAGAGTGGTATGGTCAGTTTATGATGGAGACAAGTCTAGACTTGGATTCGAGGACGAATCCATCTCAAGTGGGGGAGACTTGTCATGTCCCTGATTCTAGATAGAGCCTTCGGGCACAGCCATGGTACGGGGAGACGTGCTAGTCAGGTCGTAAGACCTAAAGACAAGCGTATCATGGCTGGAATGGATGGTTAAGTGCATCAGTATGCTGAGACTTGACCAGAATCGGATGGAGACAAGGAAATAAGAGCTGGATGAGTTCTAAGGCAGCTGGACGATGATGGGAAGCAGCTCAGTCAGCTAGGACAAGCTTAGTGTAGCTCACACTAGCTTGGGTCAGCTCCAGTAGCTGGATCACTAGCTCCCTCAGCTGGGGAAGCTGGCACTCAGCTCAACTCAGCTGGGTGGAGTGTTATGGTCCGGGCCAGTGTTGCCGGTC
>NW_026015181.1:20000-26197 GCF_020379485.1 Brassica napus
GAAGGTTTGACGAGAATGCAAGGACTGGTGTCGTATCGATGTTCGGAAAGGTTCAATCGCTACACAGCGACCGAACTTTGGCTCGAGCCCGATCGCTATGTAGCGACCGAGCGAAACGAGTGCTCGGTCGCTACGTAGCGACCGAGCTTCGGCTTGAGCTCGGTCGCTACGTAGCGACCGAGCGGGACGATCGCTTGGTCGCTACGTAGCGACCGAGCTTCGGCTTGAGCTCGGTCGCTACGTAGCGACCGAGCGGGACGATCGCTCGGTCGCTACGTAGCGACCGAGCTTGGCTGAGCTCGGTCGCTACGTAGCGACCGAGCGGGACGATCGCTCGGTCGCTACGTAGCGACCGAGCTTTGGCTCGAGCTCGGTCGCTACGTAGCGACCGAGCGGATGATCGCTCGGTCGCTACGTAGCGACCGAGCTTGGCTGAGCTCGGTCGCTACGTAGCGACCGAGCGGGACGATCGCTCGGTCGCTACGTAGCGACCGAGCTTTGGCTCGAGCTCGGTCGCTACGTAGCGACCGAGCGGGACGATCGCTCGGTCGCTACGTAGCGACCGAGCTTGGCTGAGCTCGGTCGCTACGTAGCGACCGAGCGGGACGATCGCTCGGTCGCTACGTAGCGACCGAGCTTTGGCTCGAGCTCGGTCGCTACGTAGCGACCGAGCGGGACGATCGCTCGGTCGCTACGTAGCGACCGAGCTTTGCTCGAGCTCGGTCGCTACGTAGCGACCGAGCGGGATGATCGCTCGGTCGCTACGTAGCGACCGAGCTTGGCTGAGCTCGGTCGCTACGTAGCGACCGAGCGGGACGATCGCTCGGTCGCTACGTAGCGACCGAGCTTTGGCTCGAGCTCGGTCGCTACGTAGCGACCGAGCGGGACGATCGCTCGGTTCGCTACGTAGCGACCGAGCGGGACGATCGCTCGGTCGCTACGTAGCGACCGAGCGGGACGATCGCTCGGTCGCTACGTAGCGACCGAGCTTTGCCCGAGCTTGGTTGCTACGTAGTGACCGAGCGGGACGATCGTTTGGTTTGAATCCCAGAATACTTCTTCGTAGAATAACCTCGTATAGTTTATTTTTACATCCCTTCTTTACATTTCGGAAATACGATCTCTGAGGATTTTCGGATGGTAATTCCGTCGTAACCGTTTTTGACCCCAACAGTTAGCCCCCCAGCCCGTTAGGATCATGCATGGGGGGATCCTAGCGTGCGGTTAGGCATGTTTGGCAAGTTAGGCGTGATGGATGGAATTAATATGCGAAAGTCCGAGCTTGAATAGTAAATCCTCATGTCTTATAAGAAGAGAGGTAACTTGTTCCATAATTTTTTCACTTTCTTGTTTTTCTCTAAGATCTTTCAAAAACTTTCTATCTTTCTCTCCACCCTTTTCCTCTATTCTCTTAAGAGAAGTGTAAAGATGTCGAGCAAGAAAAAGATTGCGAAAAAAGGGTCTTCGTCCGCGAGTCCTTACGAAGAGCTCGTCGTTCCGAAGACGGAGTTCGTGCCTCACTCGGTGCATCCTGCCGAGAACGAGGCATGGTGGGTTGCTCATTACGGCTCGTTGATCCCTCCCAAGGAGAAGCCATTCCCGGTCCTGGTCCATCGTGGAGTCGAGGGAAAGGACGCAAGTAGGACCACTGACGATTTCTCGCGACGATGCGGTCGTTCTACCGCATCCCGGATGTTGTGGAGTTCCGGGTTCCCTGCCGCGGGGAATGTGCTAACAACCCCCCGGAGGGTTACTTTACTTGTTATGAGGTGTTCATAGTGCGTTGTCGCCTCTGGTTCCCCATACCCGAAATTCTCGTCCGAGTGTTGGACCGTTTGAAGTCGCGATAAGTCAGTTGACACCCCTTGCCATTCAGCACCTTATTGGGATCTTGATCCTAAGCTATGAGCATGGCCTTTCCCTTTCCGTCGATCATTATGAAGCGCTTTTGAGGCTTCAACTTGTCAAGGATACGGATAAGCATAGGTTTGTCCCTCGGAAATTTATGTCGGTGGTTAAGAAGTTCATTTCGAACTTCAACTCGTGGAAGAAGTTCTTTTTCTTTGTTCGTTTGGACGCTGCGTCCGTCGAAGAGAGTTGCATTCCACTGTTCGGAGGTTGCCGAACAATCGTCCCTTCATCAATCCTCTTGCTCCGTTCCCTGAGGATATTATCGCGGTGAGGGATCTTCTCAGGAATGGTCCCTTCTTCTGGACTTCTTTCACGCCGAGAAGGTTCGGAAGGCGCTGAAATTTGTGCAACCTGGTCCAGCTTTGGACGCGGATACGGGAAGCGACTCCGAACCCGACGGCCAGAGTCCCGTTGAAGCTCCGACAGCCGCGCCGGAGTCGAGCTCTTGGAAGGGAAAAGACGTCGATCTCGGCGACATAGAGTTTTCGATGGATGACTCTATGCTTCCAGGATGGGATCCGAACCTTGCTTACGGCGACGGAAGCGGTTCGAGCGAAGCCCCCATTCCGGACTTCGATGATTTCTTTGCTGGGCTGCCATCGGGTTTCGATGCTCCTCCTCCTACGAAAGAATCGGCGAGGCCGAGAGTTTGCGGAAGGATCTCGCATCATCAATGGGTTAGTTTTTTTCTTGGGAATTTTAAGTGATTGTCCTATGTATGGATTTGTAACACGCCTATTGATTTTGCAGGGCCTGAGCTTGCTGGGCTCGGCCATCGAGGCGGGTCATAGAGAAGCCATGGTCTACCGCTTCAAGGCGGAGAAAGCGGAGCGGGATCTCGCCCGCGTGCAAGGCGAGATGCTGGAGCGAGAGGCACAGCTTACTCGTGATCATGCGCGGGCTGTTCGCAGATCGGAGAGGAAAGGCAAAAGAGAGATCGTCGAGGTGATGAAGACTCGCGCATCTCAGTTCCAGGTTGAGTACGGGAATCTTAAGAATGCCTTTACCTCGGTGGGCGACTTTCGCGAGTGCCGTGGTTCGGTCGGAAGTCTTTGGAGGACGCAAGCCGACGACTATGTGTTTGAAGAAGAAATGAGCTTGATGAAGAGTGGGATGAGTGACCGTGCCCACGCTGAGGCGCTTATCCCTCCGATCGACGAGAGGATTCAAGGGTTCTGGGATTCCATCCCGGTTTCTCCTGATACCGAGGAGGTCCCGATCGATTTTCACGGCGGTGGCGAGGAAGTGGATCGTCCTGCGGATGCGTTTGGTGCTTCGTTGTCCGGGGACTTCGACTTTGGATTATGAGGGATGGATCAGTTATCCTTGTTTTCGGTCGAATGTGGCCCTTTGAATTTGGATTTCGTTTAGGCCACGATGGCCGTATTTGTATTTCCGGGACTGGCCGTTGGTGGCTTTGAATCCCTTGCCGCTTTACGCGGTTATTTATATGATAAATGTTTCGTTTCGAGTTTTTCCTGAGTAGGGTTGAAGTAAATACGAGTTGTCGTCTCGTATGTAGTTCTAATTAGACGTTCGATCTGTTGGTTCGTTCGTGATTTTCGTAAAAATTTATCTGTCTTTACGATTTTCGAGAACATTGAGATACGAACGGAGAGGCATGGTTTATGATCTCGTATCTTTTAGATATCATGCCTTGAGATGTTTGAGACCAGAGCGTTGGGTTTAGGGCAAGACCTAGGTTTACTTTCGGTTAAGGTTTGTGCGGTGACTAGCCGGCTATCGTTTTTCCTGTTGCGATTTCTTCCTGACTCGCACCGGTTTAAAGTCCGCGATATGTTCTCGGCTTATATGACTTGTATGGTACGAATCGAGCATCTTCTCAGAATCTGGAAGTGCTAAACCAAAATTTCGGATTTTTGTTGTAGCGCGCTTTTGTCCTTGTGCTGGACGTTTTTAAAGATCAAAAGAGTGATCGGATTGCGTTTGTTTAAGACGGCTGGCGTGTTCGTCGGGCCAATCGACGAACGGGGTGTAAGGTTTTTAGTGGTCGCGTTCGGACAATTTGTTTAGCATTGTCCTCGAATTTAACTTTTTGCGACGTCTCGCAGTTATTTTTCGAGGATTATGCGTGTTTGAAAGGTGATAATCTTTACGATTTTTGGGCCGGATGAGGCCGCAGACGAGCGTAAACTTAAGCGTAAGCGTTTTCGATAAAAAGACAGTGTATATTGTAAAAATTTTTATGTTTCTAAAAACTCGATTACAATAATGGCGATTGTGGGAGTATACGAGTATACGCACCCACTCCCCCCCCCTTTTTAGAGAGGGGGATAGCTGAACTCGTCTTTTGACAAGCTGCCTACGTACCCCTTTCGAGGATCAAGCCATCTCGTAGTTCTGTTTCATGCCGCGAGTGTTCTTACTCGGCGGTTGGTGTCGCGATGTCCGCCTTGACCGTGTCGATCGTGGCTGGGTCGACGCTATTTTCCGGATGTTCCGGTTGAGTTGTCGCGTGGGCTTCGGATTTATGTCGAGCTTCGACGTCCGATGCGTTTGCGTTGACGGACGATTTTACTTCGTCCTTGTGCGGGGTGCTTTTGGCCGAAGATCGATCTATCTTCGCGCGTTTGCCATTTGCAGAAGCCGTGATTTGCCTTAACTTATGCTCCGCGAGGAAGCATAGTCGCGACTGTTTTTGGCATCCCCAGATGGCCGCGACTCCGCTCGGCGTTGGGAACTTGAGGCCCAGGTGGTAAGTTGACGGAACTGCCTGCATGGCGTTGAGCCATGGGGTTCCCATGATCACGTTGTAGATAGCGGGATGGTCGACTACCGCGAATTCGACGATTTTCGTGATCTCCTTGGCCATGACTGGCAATTGGATTGACCCGAGAGTCATCGACACTTCGCCTGAAAAACCCGTGAGTGGTTTTGGCGTCGGAATTACCTCTCCGAGTTCGATACTCATCCGATTGAGAGTGTCGCGGAAGATTACGTTGACCGTGCTTCCTGTATCGACGAGTACCCTTCCGACTTCTAAATCTCGTATGACGAGATCTATGACGAGAGGGTCGCAGTGAGGTTGGTCGATACCGCCGGCTTCTTCTCCGTGAAGGTGATCGAGCAATTTTGGCCGTCTCGAGGAGGAGACCATGTAGGCCATTTTGCGCTTGATTCTGCCTTCCGTTGGTAAGCCTTGATGGCTGACACGGTATCGCCGCAGTATTGAGATCCTCCGATGATCATATTGACTCTGCGACGATTGTTATCGTTCCCTTTGTCATCCGGCCTCCTACCGCGTTTATCCCCAGGTTGGTTTCGTTGAGGAGATTTTTCGGCGGGCGGATTTCTGTCCGTCTTTGGAGGCCGATCAGAATCGAGGATGAGATCCTTGACGCTAGTTACTTCCGAAAGCTCTCCAGCGAGCAGCTTCGCGGCCAGTCTTGCTCCTAAGACTTTGCAATTAGTCGTGGAGTGTCCTCGGGATTGGTGGAACTCGCAGAAGGTGTTCTCGTCATACCCTTGATTGCGAGTCCATGTGTTGCCCGTGGTCCGGCCTTGATCCGAACTGATCGCATAGTTATGCGCCCCTTGGAGATCTTCCCCCTCGTGATGGACGTACTTGTCGTTACGAGAGTTCTTCTTTTTCCCCTTCGGATCTGCGTCTTTCGAGGATGGTCTTGCCGGCTTATGTTTTTGCGATAAGACTTTAGTTTCTTCCTCCACTATGATATAGTCTGTTGCTTTGTGGAGGGCGTCCTGGATCGTTCGCGGTTGTCGAGAGTTATCCATTTTCTGAATTTCGACTTGTACCAGAGCGTCTTTCTCAGCGCGTCGATGGCCACTTTGTCGCTTATCCCGCTGACCCTGGACATTATCAATTTGAATCGGCTGATAAACTCGCGGAGGGGTTCGTCTTCCCTCTGGGAGAGACTCCAGAGATCAACATCGGAGGTTTCCCTGTCTATGAATACAGAGTACTGTTTGAGGAATTCCGATGCGAGCTGTCGAAAACTCCCGATGGTGTTGCGACGAAGGCGTGCGAACCATTCGAGCGCTGCTCCTTCAAGATTTTCGACGAACAGGCGGCAATAGCCGGCATCCTTTTCGCCGTCCTTCAGTCTTGCTCTTCCCATAGCGATGTGGAAAGCCTGAAGGTGCGCTTTCGGATCGGCCGTACCATCGTACTTCGGTACTTTGATCTTTCCCGGATCGGACACCCTCATGTCCGAAATGCGATTGTAAAGGGGTCTTTCGAGCTCCTTCCAGTAGTCGATCGATCTCGGGGGCAGCACTAGTAGGCATGATGGATTTGAGACTTA
>NW_026015182.1:0-15000 GCF_020379485.1 Brassica napus
TCGCTGAGGGCATCCCCGAAGCGCTGGGGATTTTGTGACGTTTCGGATTGGCTTCTTCGTGGTATTTCTAATAAGTTGTTTAATGGTTGGCATACGGACTCATATAAATATGGGCTGTTTAGATGGTTCTAACCGGCTAATCTGAATGACTTCTCTTCAAGATTCTCTTCAATATAAAAAAAAATATTGAAGAGAATATGAAACTAAACTTTAATCTAAAAAGAATAAAATTAGCAGTGGTAGATTTGCATGAAATCGCTCCTATTTTTATTGACCGCTACAAGATCAACAATGCCATGAGCTTGCTTCTGTTGCTGACATAAAAACATCCCTTTCCATGTCTTCGGATACAACCCATATAGGTTTGCCCGTTCTTTGTACATAAACCCTTGTGATGGTTTCGCGAAGTTTTAGTAGTTCTTCTTCCGCTTCCAAGATAACTTCTCCCGTTTGTGCCTCATAAAACGAACTAGCGGGTTGATGGATCATTACCCTGATGATATAATAGAAAAGCTTTTCTATTTCGCAGAATGAGGCGAGATAACCAAAAAAACAGAGAAATTTGAATAACCGTACAGGCTTTTTTGTGCGTTGCATACGGCTCTAGAATGGAATTTACGTTTTTGACCTTTCCTTTCGGCGAAAGAAAACAAAATATAGGTTCTATTATACGCGGATCCATAAATGATCCAATTACCATCCTTCTTTTTTGTTTGTAGGAGTTAAAAAAATACTATGATGGTTCCGTTGCTTTATATATCATTTTTTTTGATCCGTCTATGATTCAGCAATCCCAAAGTGTCTTTTTTTTTGTTTTTGTAAATAAGCTTCCGGTGTGAAAACAAAGTTTGTGACGCTGGGATGTGCCCGAATAGGGAAGATATCATTTTAAATACCCCTTTCTTATCCCATACTACTCTTTCAATATATAATCTAATTTTTTTAATCTAAAAATTTCATATCGAATTCGAAGTGCCATGCTATTATTACTTAACTAATTCATATTTCCGAGGGCGAAGGCATAGTATTTTTTCTCTAAAATAAAAAAACTCATTGGCGCCAAGCGTGAGGGAATGCTATACGTTTGGTAATTTCTCCTCCGACTAGGATAAAGGATGCTATTGAAGCGGCCAATCCCATGCATATTGTCTGTACATCGGGTCGCACAAATTGCATAGTATCATAAATAGCCATTCCAGATATTACCCATCCACCAGGAGAGTTTATAAACAAATAAAGATCTTTGGTATCCTTTTCTATACTGAGATATATCATAAGACTAATAAGTTGATTCGAGATTTCGGTATCAACCTCTTGGCCTAAAAAAACAATCTTTCTCGATAAAGTCGGTTGATTAGGATAAAATTTTATTCCTTAGGAGCCGTACAGGCACCTTTTGATGCATACGGTTCAACAAAAATTGTTAAAAAATCAATGTGTCGATTCCAACCCCCCCTTTTTTTTCAGAGAAGGCTTTTCTTTCTAACTTAATAAGGGAAGGGCTTGCTTCCCTTTTAAAAGTAAAAGAAAAAATAAATAAGTTTTGGCCCCTTTTATTTATTAGATATTATAATCCTAATAATAAAATAATAAAACGATTGATTAGGCCTGTCAGACTAACTTGATTCATTGATATTTTTTTTTCATCGAGATTCAGTTGAAATGGGGATGGTTTTTTCTTGTTCCTGAATGGGCTTCTTCCTTTTTTTATTCCGTTTTTTTAGGTTTATGCTCTACTCCGAGTAAAAGGAAAAATTTGCCCGATTTTGATTTGCACATATAGGACAAATGAACCAAATACCGCGTCTTTTTTTTTTTTACTACTCCTTCTTTTTTTTTCAATTCATTTCTTTCACATGTCTTCTGTCAAATAGTCAATAAATTTTTAATTATATTATTTTATTTGATCAACAGTTTTAGATCACCCTGTTTCAATTTTTTGTATTTTTTTTATTTTTTAATAGAATTTTTATCATAATTTTGATATCATATTCATATCATATTAAGTAGTAATTATAAAAATATTATATATTAATTATCAATTGGATTTTTGCTAAACGGAGCCTGGATACTTAATTTTATTAGTCCGATCACGTAAACCATAAAAAATTTTTGATAATCTAATATCAATCTAAATACTCCCTGCATTTAATTCTAATTTATTTTTTGCGCTTCGCGTTACAAATTTTTGATAATTCAATCAATCTTTTTGAGCGAAACAGAGGATATCTCGATCGAGGGAGAAAATGGGGAAATCCCATATAGCCCAATATATCTGACAAGTCGCACTATATGTCAACCCAAGATGTATCTCCTTCTCCAGGACTTCGAAAAGGTACTTTTGGAACGCCAATAGGCATGAAATGAAAAAAAAGAGAATGAAGTTCTCTATTTCACTTTGATGTGGAAACGTAAGACTGGGGTTTCATTTTTTTTTATCATATTATCCTTTTTTCCTACTTTATTAATATTAATCATATTTAAATTAATCATATTTAATACAGAAGTTGAATAAGCTAAAATAAAATATAAAATAAAAGTAAAGTAAGAGAGAATGAATAAAAATTAAAGGAAACTTTTTACGAACGGGCTTCTGAACAACAATAGCTATCTTGGTTCATATAACATAGGATTCACCCCCATTGCGTATTGGTACTTATCGGATATAGAATAGATCCGCTTCCCTTTTTTCCTATGAATCGAATTGTTCCATTATTACTAACAGAATAGAACAAATATTAATCCTTTCTCCGAAATAATTACCTAAAAAGGGGGGGTCCGTAACATAGTTTTTTCCAATGCAATAAAGTTACATAGTGTCTATTTTTCATTGATAAAGGGGTATTTCCATGGGTTTGCCTTGGTATCGTGTTCATACTGTTGTATTGAATGATCCCGGTCGTTTGCTTTCGGTTCATATAATGCATACTGCTCTGGTTGCTGGTTGGGCCGGTTCCATGGCTCTATATGAATTAGCTGTTTTTGATCCCTCCGACCCTGTTCTTGATCCAATGTGGAGACAAGGTATGTTCGTTATACCTTTCATGACTCGTTTAGGAATAACCAATTCATGGGGCGGTTGGAATATTACAGGAGGGACTATAACGAATCCGGGTCTTTGGAGTTACGAAGGGGTAGCCGCAGCACATATCGTGTTTTCTGGCTTGTGCTTCTTGGCAG
Organism: Brassica napus; assembly: GCF_020379485.1. NCBI lineage: Eukaryota > Viridiplantae > Streptophyta > Magnoliopsida > Brassicales > Brassicaceae > Brassica > Brassica napus. The sequence goes on from NW_026015182.1 coordinate 3,181, forward strand.
CTATTTGGCATTGGGTATATTGGGATCTAGAAATTTTTTGTGATGAACGTACAGGAAAACCTTCTTTGGATTTGCCCAAGATTTTTGGAATTCATTTATTTCTTTCAGGAGTGGCTTGCTTTGGTTTTGGCGCATTTCATGTAACAGGATTATATGGTCCTGGAATATGGGTATCCGACCCTTATGGACTAACCGGAAAGGTCCAACCCGTAAATCCGGCGTGGGGCGTGGAGGGTTTTGACCCTTTTGTTCCGGGAGGAATAGCCTCTCATCATATTGCAGCAGGGACGTTGGGTATATTAGCGGGCTTATTCCATCTTAGTGTTCGTCCGCCTCAACGTCTATACAAAGGATTACGTATGGGAAATATTGAAACCGTCCTTTCCAGTAGTATTGCTGCTGTCTTTTTTGCAGCTTTTATTGTTGCTGGAACTATGTGGTATGGTTCTGCAACTACTCCCATCGAATTATTTGGTCCTACTCGTTATCAATGGGATCAGGGATACTTTCAACAAGAAATATATCGAAGAGTTAGTGCCGGACTAGCTGAAAATCAAAGTGTATCAGAAGCTTGGTCTAAAATTCCTGAAAAATTAGCTTTTTATGATTATATTGGTAATAATCCAGCAAAAGGGGGATTATTCCGAGCGGGTTCAATGGACAATGGGGATGGAATAGCTGTTGGATGGTTAGGACACCCCGTCTTTAGAAATAAAGAAGGGCGTGAACTTTTTGTACGCCGTATGCCTACTTTTTTTGAAACATTTCCGGTTGTTTTGGTAGACGGAGACGGAATTGTTAGAGCCGACGTCCCGTTTAGAAGGGCAGAATCTAAATATAGTGTCGAACAAGTAGGTGTAACTGTTGAGTTTTATGGTGGTGAACTCAATGGAGTAAGTTATAGTGATCCCGCAACTGTGAAAAAATATGCTAGACGGGCTCAATTGGGTGAGATTTTTGAATTAGATCGTGCTACTTTGAAATCCGATGGTGTTTTTCGTAGCAGTCCAAGAGGTTGGTTTACTTTTGGGCATGCTTCGTTTGCTCTACTTTTCTTCTTTGGACACATTTGGCATGGTTCTAGAACCCTCTTCAGAGATGTTTTTGCTGGTATTGATCCAGATTTGGATGCTCAGGTGGAATTTGGGGCATTCCAAAAACTTGGAGATCCAACTACAAAAAGACAAGCAGTCTGATGCAACATTGCTTTTTTCTTTTAGTTTCTGTTTGCGATTTTTTTGATTTCATTTAATAGGTAGGGTACTGTAGGAATCTTGATTTAAATCGCTGCCGTTTCTTTGACTCTTTTTTGTTCTTTATCCGGAGGTATACTCCTTCAGTAAACATAAACAAAACAGGTATGAAAGCTATAATTGTAAACCACGATCAAATTTATGGAAGCATTGGTTTATACATTTCTCTTAGTATCGACTTTAGGGATCATTTTTTTCGCTATTTTTTTTCGGGAACCGCCTACAATTTCAACTAAAAAATGAAATAATTTTTCATTCTCTTCATTGACGTAATCAGCCTCCAACTATTTGGAGGCTGATTACGTCAACTAGTCCCCGTGTTCCTCGAATGGATCTCTTAGTTGTTGAGAGGGTTGCCCAAAGGCAGTATATAGAGCATACCCAGTAAAACTTACAAGTAACCCAGATATAAAGATGGCGACTAGAGTTGCTGTTTCCATTATTATATAATTGAAAGACCACAATGGATCTATGCTAAGATCGTTTATTTACAACGGAATGGTATACAAAGTCAACAGATCGTAATGAATACAAAATAAGATTTATGGCTACACAAACTGTTGAAGATAGTTCTAGATCTGGTCCAAGAAGCACTACTGTAGGGAAGTTATTGAAACCGTTGAATTCTGAATATGGTAAAGTAGCTCCTGGATGGGGAACGACCCCTTTGATGGGTGTTGCAATGGCACTATTTGCGGTATTCCTATCTATTATTTTGGAGATTTATAATTCCTCTGTTCTACTGGATGGAATTTCAATGAATTAGACTGAGAAGAATCTTGAAGTGCTAGCTTTTTGTTCGATACAAAAAAGTAAAGTATGTAGGTCTAAAATTTTGCACCTATTCTCCTTTGGTAGTTCGACCGCGAAATTTTTTTCTGCATTGTATATTTCCGGAATATGAGTGTGTGACTTGTTAGAATTGACCCTATGGATAGTACAGAGAAGGGGGTCTGTCATCTTTATCAAGATGGTTTTATTTCGTCGGATATTCATTCGAGTATCTGGAGCACGAAATAGATCAAATAGATCACAAAGTTTTCGAACTATGATTCATACTTAATACTTAGACCTCGTAGCCGGACTTCTTTCCGTTCTATCTTATAAATTTTCATAAATCAATTTTTTTCTGCTTTTAAACTCTTATTTAGATCAAAGGACAAACGCTTCTTTGTATTTTATGTTTTTAATCATTATAGCTCTTTTTTTTTTTATTGAATAAGTGATGATCCAATGGTTCTCACTCAGTGAACTTTGGACTTTGAAGGTTTCATTGAATTATCGTGGTTTTCGTATGAATCTGAGGTTTCAATTAATAAGTAGGGTCTTAACAAGAAAATTCCTATCAATAATAAAGAAAACAAGAAGAAATCCGTATTCCCATTCCATACAAATACCAACTAAAAAAGACAATAACGGTAGGTAATCTAGAAGATTCAAGAGGCCTGTAACGATCAACACAACATAAAGACGTATGAGCTGACTTGAGTTTTTGGCATTTAACCACAAAGAAGAGCTTTCGCATTTTGACTCTTAAATAATATTGAATGAGAGAGAAGTTTAAAACTTTATATTCCATATCCGTTTCAATCAGTATTTGGGTCTTTTTTTGTTTGAGCTGTACGAGATGAAATTCTCATATACAGTTCTTGGAGGGGGAGGAACCTTGGTTTACCTATCTCAATAAAGTTTATGATTGGTTCGAAGAACGTCTTGAGATTCAAGCGATTGCAGACGATATAACTAGTAAATATGTTCCTCCGCATGTCAACATATTTTATTGTCTAGGAGGAATTACCCTTACTTGTTTTTTAGTACAAGTAGCTACGGGATTTGCTATGACTTTTTATTACCGTCCAACTGTTACTGAGGCTTTTGCTTCTGTTCAATATATAATGACTGAAGCTAACTTTGGTTGGTTAATCCGATCAGTTCATCGATGGTCGGCAAGTATGATGGTCCTAATGATGATCCTGCACGTATTTCGTGTATACCTCACCGGTGGTTTTAAAAAACCTCGCGAATTAACTTGGGTTACTGGTGTGGTTCTGGGTGTATTGACCGCATCTTTTGGTGTAACAGGTTATTCTTTACCTTGGGATCAAATTGGCTATTGGGCAGTCAAAATTGTAACAGGTGTACCTGACGCTATTCCGGTAATAGGATCGCCTCTTGTAGAATTATTACGCGGAAGTGCTAGTGTTGGACAATCCACTTTGACTCGTTTTTATAGTTTACACACTTTTGTATTACCTCTTCTTACGGCTGTATTTATGTTAATGCATTTCTTAATGATACGTAAGCAAGGTATTTCTGGTCCCTTATAAATAATATAGATTCTAGATATTTTTAATTACTAATTTATCTTATTACTTGGTGAAGGAACAATCGTATTTTATTGCTATAAATATGGATTATTAAAAAAATAAGACATGTATTTGGATATTTCCCTTCAACTCCACAATATTGTATTATTTTTTTGACATAAAAAGTTGAAGGGAATTCTATGAAGAGAAAATGGATTATGGGAGTGTGTGACTTGAACTATTGATCGGGCCGTGCAGAAATATGACTTTATCTGCTACATTGGAATTCACAACCAAATGTGTCTTTGTTCCAACCACTGTGTAAGCCCCATACAGGGGATAGGCTGGTTCACTTGAAGAGAATCTTTTCTATGATCATAATACCCGACGATGTCGTGGATGAGTGGGCTCCGTAAAATCCAAAAATCCAGGAGATTAAGGGATGGAACATAATCAGGATTATGTTTTTAGCTATTTTTTACTAAAAAAGAGCTAAAAAAATAAAAAATTAATAGTATGTAAATGCATTCATTTCCTCTGCATCGACTCGATTTCTGATACTATCGGAGTGAATACAGGATCTAATGAAGAGTAGAGGGTAGACTTCATTAGTAACAAGTAAATCCTTTGTATTTGAAAAATCTCGATATAATTTTTGAGATTAAGGATTAATTGATAAGGTATGAGACGATCCAGAAAGCACTTAATCATGATCAACTTTTAAGCTTACGTGGGTGTTGAGCATTTACCTGTAAGAATGGAATTTATGGTAATCTTTAGTTGCAATAACTTTGGAATCGGATAATTCTTTTTTTACATATTAAATACTTGTGGATAACATATATATTTTTTGTATGTATTAATTTAGTTTGGTTAATTCTTGCTCGAGCCGGATGATGAAAAATTATCATGTCCGGTTCCCTCGGGGGATGGATCCATAAGAATTCACCTATCCCAATAACAAAAAAACCAGATTTGAATGATCCTGTATTACGAGCTAAATTAGCTAAAGGTATGGGTCATAATTATTACGGAGAGCCCGCATGGCCCAATGATCTTTTATATATTTTTCCAGTAGTCATTCTTGGTACCATTGCCTGTAACGTAGGCTTAGCGGTTTTAGAACCATCAATGATTGGTGAACCTGCGGATCCTTTTGCAACTCCTTTGGAAATATTACCTGAATGGTATTTCTTTCCTGTATTTCAAATACTTCGTACAGTGCCTAACAAATTATTGGGTGTTCTTTTAATGGCTTCAGTACCGGCGGGATTATTAACCGTACCCTTTTTGGAAAATGTTAATAAGTTCCAAAATCCATTTCGTCGTCCAGTCGCGACAACCGTCTTTTTGATTGGCACCGTGGTGGCCCTGTGGTTAGGTATTGGAGCAACATTACCAATTGATAAATCTCTAACTTTAGGTCTTTTTTAATTAAATTTATTCAATTGTAAAATAAAAGGCGTGGGTATCTAGGGAGTAGTCATTTCAAAATGAATTCTCCCTAGATACATATCTAAATTAATTTTATTAAGTAAAATAGGTTTGACTGGAAAATCGAAATTACGTTGAAGGTTTAAAATCCATTTCAATTTTAAATTGACTTTTTAGTCAAATTTTTTTTAATGCTTTTTTTATTTTTTTTCTAAAATGTCTAATATCTTTTTTACATCTTCTATGTGAAAATGTTCCATTTTGATAAGGTCTTCTTGACTGTTATTCAAAAGATCCAATAATGTATGTATATTGGACTTTTTGAGACAATTATAGATTCTGGGAGGCAATTCTAATTGGTCAATAAAAATATATTGAAACGCTAGTTCTTTTTTTTTTTTCTTAGGTTAACTAATCTATTATGAAAAGGAAAAAGGGGTAAAGTAACTTGATGTTGATTGTTCTCTAAATAGAACGTTTCTTCTTCTACATGTAGAAAAGGAATAAATAAATTAATCAAATTCCGGGAGGCTTCATGAAGTGCTTCTTTAGGAGTTAAACTTCCATTTGTCCATATTTCTAGAAAAAGAATCTCTTGTTTTTCATTCCCATTCCCATAAGAATGAATACTATGATTCGCATTTTGAACAGGCATGAATACAGCATCTATAGGATAACTTCGGTCTTCAAAGTTATTTGACATTTTTAAACTATATCCGCGATTCCTCTCGATTTTTAATCCAATACACAAATTTATTGGTTCCGTTAAGGTAGCTATATGCTGTGTATTATCAACGATTTCCACAGAGGGCGGTAAAACTATGTCTCGAGCAGTTATATATCCGGGACCTTGGACACAAATAAGCGCGTTGCGCGTTCCATATAGATTACTTTTTAATACAATCTCGTTCAAATTCATTAAAATTTCATGTACTGATTCTTGAATACCGACTATGTTAGAATAGTCATGTGGTATGTTCTCAGATTTTGCACGTGTAATACATGTTCCTTCTATTTCGCCAAGTAAAGCTCTTCGCATCGCAATGCCTATTGTGTCGGCTTGACCTTTCATAAGTGGAGACAGAATAAAGCGTCCATAATAAAGACGCTTACTGTCTCTTCTTGATTCAACACACTTCCACTGTAGTGTCCGAGTAGATACTTTGACTTTCTCTCGAACCATAGTAATTTTATTTGATCAGATCATTGAATCATTTATTTCTCTTGAAACCCTTTCAGCCTTTATTTAGTTCTATACACGTCGTTTTTTAGGGGGTCTACAACCATTATGTGGCATAGGGGTTACATCTCGTACGAAACTTAAAAGTATACCGCTTCTACGAATAGCTCGTAATGCTGCATCTCTTCCTAGTCCAGGGCCTTTTATCCTTACTTCAGCTCGTTGCATACCTTGATCCACTACTGCTCGAATAGCATTTCCTGCTGCGGTTTGAGCAGCAAAAGGTGTTCCTCTTCTTGTACCCCTGAATCCACAAGTACCCGCGGAGGACCAAGAAATCACCCGACCCCGTACATCTGTAACGGTCACAATGGTATTGTTGAAACTTGCTTGAACATGAATAACTCCCTTTGGTATTCTACGTACATTTTTACGTGAACCACTACGGGTATTTTTACGTGAACCAATTCTTAATATAGGTTTTGCCATATTTTTTCATTTCACAAGAAATATATGGATATATCCATTTCATGTCAAAACGGACCTTTTTTTTACTAGCTCCTTGGAAGTGCCTTTTCCTTTAGTAAGATTATCCTTGTCTTTGTTTATGCCTCGGGTTGGAACAAATTACTATAATTCGTCCCCTCCTACGGATTAGCCGACACTTTTCACAAATTTTACGAACGGAAGCCCTTATTTTCATAGTTGTTATTCCTTAATTCTCTTAATATACTTATTGTTGGACGAAAAAAAGGTTTCTTGATATTTTTGAATCTTGAATTGTATCTTCGTGAAAGGAATGTTGAATTTCAAAAAACCACTGACTTATTTGAATCCTTGTTATGGAGTCTAGAAAGTGGCTGTTCCCCGATTAACTTAATACCTAAGAACTTACTAAAATTTTTACCCCCCTTTTTCTCCTATAGGTATACCTATACAAAAATATGTCGAATCCTTTCAGAAGCATGACCTAAAATAAAAAAAATCTTTAGTATCTAAACAAAATCGAACCATACCGTTCGGAAGTGATTCATAAAGAAAACTTTCATTAATTCATTTTTTTCTTTAATTTCATTCGGGGTAAAAAATTCTAAACTTTTTTAGCAGGGGTGGTATTACACAACCCCCCCCCCTTTTTTTTCACAAATGCTAAGTTCCGGATATCCAATTTTGATATTAGAAGGATTACCATATATAACACAAAATTTCTCCGCCGATTCTTTTTAGTCGAGCTTCTCGATCTGTCATTATACCTTGAGAAGTTGAAAGGATTACAATTCCTATTCCGCCTAAAATTCGTGGAATTCGTTGAGAGTTAGAATAGATTCGTAGACCCGGTCGGCTTATTCTCTTTAAATTTAAAATCGTTTTATAGGATTCTTTCTTATTTCGTCTATGTCTTAGGGTTAAAATCAAAAAATATTGATTGTTTTCGCGATGTTTCCTTACGTTTTCGATAAAACCCTCTCGTAAAAGTATTTTAACAATGCTTTCGGTGATGTTAGTCGATCCTATCCGAACTGTTCCTTTTCTATTCATGTCAGCATTTCGTATAGAGGTTATTATATCAGCAATAGTGTCTTTCCCCATGATAAGTTAAAATTCCTTAATTGTTCTATAATTTTGATATAATCAACATGTTATTTTTCTTTTATTTATATAAAAATAGAGACGAATTATATATTAATATATGAATTCAATTATTAATATATAAAATTATTAAGGGTATATGCGTGATACACAATCTATTAATTATAATTAATTTGATTTCAATACCATTTTTTTAATCCTATCCTATATTAACTATCGATATTTAGGTCTTATAATACTTCAGGAGCTAATGAAACTATTTTAGTAAAGTTTAATTGTCTCAATTCCCGTGGGATCGCCCCAAAAACGCGAGTTCCTTTTGGATTTCCTTCTTGATCAATGACAACTGCGGCATTGTCGTCATATCGTATTATCGTCCCATTCTTACGTTTGAGTTCTTTACAAGTACGTACAATTACAGCTCTGACCACTTCTGATCTTTCTAGAGTAGTATTTGGGATTGCTTCCTTGATTACAGCAACAATAACGTCACCAATATGAGCATAGCGGCGATTACTAGCTCCTATTATTCGAATACACATCAATTTTCGAGCCCCGCTGTTGTCTGCTACATTCAAATAGGTTTGTGGTTGAATCATATTTTTGTATCTCTTCTTTTAGTGCAAAGGACGAAGTAAAAAAAATATTGTTTGTCAAAAAAAACTTAGAATCTTTTTATCCTTAAATGTTATTTAGCTTTTTCATTCTATATTCCTATTCAGAAATAATGAATTGGGTTTTTATAGGCATTTTTGATGCCGCGATTGAAATAGCTTTTCTGGCTATATTTTCTGGTACACCACCCATTTCATAAAGGATTTTACCTGGTTTAACCACAGCTACCCAGTACTCTGGGGATCCTTTCCCAGAACCCATACGCGTTTCCGCGGGTCTTACTGTAACTGGCTTGTCTGGAAATATACGTACCCAAATTTTTCCACCACGTCGTATATTTCGTGTCATTGCTCGTCGCCCTGCTTCTATTTGTCTAGATGTAATCCAAGCGGGTTCAAGTGTTTGAAGAGCATATCTGCCAAAACAAATACGATTCCCACGAGAGGATATTCCTTTTAGTCTTCCTCGATGTTGTTTACGAAATTTGGTTCTTTTTGGGTTATAGTTGATGGGTTTTTTCTAAATGAGAAATTCCATCTCTACTGCAGAACTGGACGTGAGAGTTTCTTCTCATCCAGCTCCTCGCGAATAAAAGGATTAATTAAGATATAGATGTAGTTAATGATTAATCCTATTAATCATGGTATTTTTTTTTTATTTCATCTTATCTCTTCTAAATTTGTGTATGTCTTTTTTGAAATAGAATCAAAGATCAATTTTATTTCGATTTATTTAAAAATAACGTAATATCATCATTACAAATGTAATTTTTATTAGAGTTAGAATATTATAACAAATCCTTATTTTTTTTTCATTGTTTTTTTCATCTTTTATTACTGTTTTTATTTGAAAAAAAAAAACCAATTTTTCGCCGGCGAATATTTACTCTTTCAATATCTATTTAAGTTTGCTGTTTATCCCCCGAGGTCTCAGAATCAAAATCAGAATAGATAATAAAGTTTCTGGTTTATTCCGCCATCCTGTCCAATGAATTACTAAGATTTCTTGTTCACTAGAATCCTATATATTCATGGGTTCCGTCGTTCCCATCGCTTCTTGATTAATCATTAGGCCTGAATTCTACAATGGAGCTTTTACATGAAATTTTGAATTTCTTTTTTTTTTGAGGCAATTTTCTCAGTTTTGATTGTCTCAAGGCTCTTAATTTTTGTTTTCGGAACAGATTTATCTAATTATTATTATTTATCTAATTATTATGAATGAATCTGTATTGATGCTTTATTACATTGCTTTTCTTACAGTGACCTCATAGATTTTCCAAATTGGAATCATATATCATTAATATTCAATTTTTTCGCTCTTTCTTTCATCCTTCCATTTATCCGCATACTTTTTGATTACCTTTCATAACTTAATAATCATCTTTCTTTATTCTTTTTTTTTAGTCAGTTGCTCCAATGATATGATCAGCCTATCATATCTTGACTAATTTTTTGGATCCAGATAATGCGAAGCAATGAGTTGCTTAGGTTATTTATTAATGCTGTAGTTATTAGTTGGTAAGTTCTTTTTTTTTTTTATCGTAATCTAACCCTAAACCAACGAGTCACACACTAAGCATAGCAATTATATCAAAGGAGTTTTGATGGAAATGTTTATTCAACCTTATAGAATTGCTTATTTTTTTTTCTTAAACATAAAAAAGAAGACTACAAGTTTTTATTTTTATTTCTTTATAGTGTTATACTACATAGTTTTCGTTTTTTATCATTGGATAAAATGTAAAGACAAATAAAGTTTTTTTATTCTTCGTCTACGAATATCCAAATTTTTATTCCTAAAACCCCATAAATAGTTCGAACTGTATAGGAACAATAATCAATTTTAGCTTCAATTGTTTGTAAAGGAACTCTGCCTTCTCTGATCCATTCAACACGTGCAATTTCTTTTCCGTCGATACGTCCTGCAATTTGTACTTGAATTCCTTTTGTATTCGCCTGTTCAGTTAATTCAATAGCTTTTTTCATTGCTTTTCGAAAAGAAACGCGATTTTTTAATTGGCCAGCTATAAATTCTGCAAGAATATTAGGATGCCCATACGGATTGGAAATTCGGGTAATAGCAATGTTGAGTTTTCTATTGACACAATTAAGTTCTTTTTGAACATTCATCTGTAATTCTTCGATTCTTCGGGGTTTATCTTCAATTAATAATTTAGGAAATCCCATATAGATTATGATCTGAATGAGATCGATTCTTTTTTGAATTTCGATACGTGCAATTCCCTCCATACCAGAGGATATTCTTATATTTTTTTGGACATAATTTTTAATACAGTCTCGTATTTTTTTATCTTCTTCTAAACCTTCAGAATACTTTTTTGGTTGTGCAAACCAAATAGAATGATGACTTTGGGTTGTACCAAGTCTGAAACCAAGTGGATTTATTTTTTGTCCCATGGGCCTCCACTACTATATGTATCGTAACATGTTAGATTTATGTTTTCATTGCTGCATCCAGGTTTTTTTAAATACATTAAATATTCTTCATATTGTTGATATAAGGATATATCTTCCAATACGATAGTTATATGACAAGTGGATCTTTTTATTGGGTAACTCCGTCCTCGTGCCCGAGGTTTTAATTTTTTCACCGTATTTCCTTGATTCACTTCAGCTTTACTAATGACTAAATTGGTTTCTTTGAAACCCTTATTATGACTAGCATTTGCTGCTGCAGAATAAACTAATTTAAAAATGGGATAACATCCTCGATACGGCATAAGTTCTAATATCATAAGTGCTTCTTCGTAGGAACGTCCACGGATCTGATCAATAACTCTCCGTGCTTTGTGGGCAGACATAGATATATATTGCCCTAAAGCATATACGGAAGTATATGATTTCTTCTTTTTCTTCTTTATCATAAGGTTTACCTCTCACTAAAAAAAAAATTATATTCATTATTCATTTTTTTGAATTCATTTAATTAACGACGAGATCTATTATCATTTTTCGCGTGTCCTCTAAAATTTATAGTAGGTGAAAATTCTCCCAATTTATGTCCTACCATAAGGTCGATTATATAAACGGGTAAGTGTTCCCTTCCATTATGTATAGCGATAGTATGGCCAATCATTGTGGGTATAATAGTAGATGCCCGGGACCAAGTTATTATGATTTCTTTTTCCGCCTTTGTATTAAGCTTCTCTATTTTTCTTAATAAATGCTTTGCTACAAAAGGATTTTTTTTTAGTGAACGTGTCACAGTTAATTAACTCCTATTTTTTTTAAGACGAAGAAAGAAATTCGATTTTCTCTCCTATTTACTACGGCGACGAAGAATCAAAGTCTCACTATATTTTTTCCTTTTTCTAGTTCTTCTTCCAAGCGCAGGATAACCCCAGGGGGTTACGGGTTTTTTTCTACCAATTGGAGCCCTCCCTTCACCACCTCCATGGGGGTGGTCGACAGGGTTCATA
>NW_026015182.1:17500-30000 GCF_020379485.1 Brassica napus
CCTGAATCTAACTGGAGTTCGCGGTGGTGGAGGAACTGGATCGGAAAAAAGAGGGATTTTTGTTGTAAGATATCTAATGAAACCGTCGCTGGAATTGATATCTCATTTAAAGAGAAAGATATCAAATATCTGGAGTTTCTTTTTGTATATTATATGGATGATCCGATCCGCAAGGGCCATGATTGGGAATTGTTTGATCGTCTTTCTCCGAATAAGAGGCGAAACATAATCAACTTGAATTCGGGACAGCTATTCGAAATCTTAGTGAAAGACTGGATTTGTTATCTCATGTTTGCTTTTCGTGAAAAAATACCAATTGAAGTGGAGGGTTTCTTCAAACAACAAGGAGCTGGGTCAACTATTCAATCAAATGATATTGAGCATGTTTCCCATCTCTTCTCGAGAAACAAGCGGGCTATTTCTTTGCAAAATTGTGCTCAATTTCATATGTGGCAATTCCACCAAGATCTCTTCGTTAGTTGGGGGAAGAATCCGCACGAATCGGATTTTTTGAGGAAAATATCGAGAGAGAATTGGATTTGGTTAGACAATGTGTGGTTGGTAAACAAGGATAGATTTTTTAGCAAGGTACGAAATGTATCGTCAAATATTCAATATGATTCTACAAGATCTAGTTTCGTTCAAGTAACGGATTCTAGCCAATTGAACGGATCTTCTGATCAATTCATAGATCCTTTCGATTCCATTAGTAATGAGGATTCGGAATATCACTATCACACATTGATCAATCAAAGAGAGATTCAACAACTAAAAGAAAGATCGATTCTTTGGGATCCTTCCTTTATTCAAACGGAAGGAAGAGAGATAGAATCAGACCGATTCCCTAAATACCTTTCTGGATATTCCTCAATGCCCCGGCTATTCACGGAACGTGAAAAGCGAATGAATAATCATCTGCTTCCGGAAGAAAGCGAAGAATTTTTTTGGAATTCTACAAGAGCCATTCGTTCTTTTTTCTCTGACAGATGGTCAGAACTTCATCTGGGTTCGAATCCTACTGAGAGGTCCACTAGGGATCAGAAATTGTTGAAGAAAGAACAAGATGTTTCTTTTGTCCCTTCCAGGCGATCGGAAAATAAAGAAATAGTTAATATATTCAAGATAATTACGTATTTACAAAATACCGTCTCAATTCATCCTATTTCATCAGATCTGGGATGTGATACGGTTCCGAAGGATGAACTGGATATGGACAGTTCCAATAAGATTTCATTCTTGAACAAAAATCCATTTTTTTATTTATTTCATCTATTCCATGAACGGAAGAGGGGGGGATACACGTTACGCCACGATTTTGAGTCAGAAGAGAGATTTCAAGAAATGGCAGATCTATTCACTCTATCAATAACCGAGCCGGATCTGGTGTATCATAAGGGATTTGCCTTTTCTATTGATTCCTACGGATTGGATCAAAGACAATTCTTGAAGGAGGTTTTCAACTCCAGGGATGAATTGAAAAAGAAATCTTTATTGGTTCTACCTCCTATTTTTTATGAAGAAAATGAATCTTTTTATCGAAGGATCAGAAAAAATTGGGTCCGGATCTCCTGCGGGAATTTTTTTGAAGATCCAAAACCAAAAAGAGTGGTATTTGCTAGCAACAACATAATGGAGGCAGTCAATCAATATAGATTGATCCGAAATCTGATTCAAATCCAATTCCAATATAGTCCCTATGGGTACATAAGAAATGTATTGAATCGATTCTTTTTAATGAAGAGACCTGATCGCAACTTCGAATATGGAATTCAAAGGGATCTAATAGGAAATGATACTCTGAATCATAGAACTATAATGAAAGATACGATCAACCAACATTTATCGAATTTGAAAAAGAGTCAGAAGAAATGGTTCGATCCTCTTATTTTTCTTTCTCGAACCGAGAGATCCATAAATCGGGATCCTAATGCATATAGATACAAATGGTCCAATGGGAGCAAGAATTTCCAGGAGCATTTGAAACATTTCGTTTCTGAGCGGAAGAGCCGTTTTCAAGTAGTGTTCGATCGATTATGTATTAATCAATATTCGATTGATTGGTCTGAGGTTATTGATAAAAAAGATTTGTCTAAGTCACTTCGTTTCTTTTTGTCCAAGTTACTTCGTTTTTTGTCCAAGTTACTTCTCTTTTTGTCTAACTCACTTCCTTTTTTCTTTGTGAGTTTCGAGAATATCCCCATTCATAGGTCTGAGATCCACATCTATGAATTGAAAGGTCCGAACGATCAACCCTGCAATCAGTTGTTAGAATCAATAGGTCTTCAAATCGTTCATTTTAAAAAATTGAAACCCTTTTTATTGGATGATCATAATACTTCTCAAAAATCGAAATTCTTGATCAATGGAGGAACAATATCACCATTTTTGTTCAATAAGATACCAAAGTGGATGATTGACTCATTCCATACTAGAAAGAATCGCAGGAAATCTTTTGATAACACGGATTCCTATTTCTCAATCGTATCCCACGATCAAGACAATTGGCTGAATCCCGTGAAACCATTTCAGAGAAGTTCATTGATATCTTCTTTTTCTAAAGCAAATCGACTTCGATTCTTGAATAATCCACATCACTTCTGCTTCTATTGTAACAAAAGATTCCCTTTTTATGTGGAAAAGGCCCGTCTCAATAATTCTGATTTTACGTATGGACAATTCCTCACTATCTTGTTCATTCACAACAAAATATTTTCTTCGTGTGGTGGTAAAAAAAAACATGCTTTTTTGGAGAGAGATACTATTTCACCTTCGTCAATCGAGTCACAGGTATCTAACATATTCATATCTAACGATTTTCCACAAAGTGGTGACGAAAGGTATAACTTGTACAAATCTTTCCATTTTCCAATTCGATCCGATCCATTAGTTCGTAGAGCTATTTACTCGATTGCAGACATTTCTGGAACACCTCTAATAGAGGGACAAAGAGTAAATTTGGAAAGAACGTATTGTCAAACTCTTTCAGATATGAATCTATCCGATTCAGAAGAGAAGAGCTTGCATCAGTATCTCAATTTCAATTCAAACGTGGGTTTGATTCACACTCCATGTTCTGAGAAATATTTACAGAGGAAAAAACGGAGTCTTTGCCTAAAAAAATGCGTTGACAAAGGGCAGATGGATAGAACCTTTCAACGAGATAGTGCTTTTTCAACTCTCTCAAAATGGAATCTATTCCAAACATATATGCCATGGTTCTTTACTTCGACAGGGTACAAATATCTAAATTTGATATTTTTAGATATTTTTTCAGACCTATTGCGGATACTAAGTAGCAGTCAAAAATTTGTATCCATTTTTCATGATATTATGTATGGATTAGATATATCATGGCGAATTCTTCAGAAAAAATTGTGTCTTCCACAAAGGAATCTGATAAGTGAGATTTCGAGTAAGTCTTTACATAATCTTCTTCTGTCCGAAGAAATGATTCATCGAAATAATGAGTCATCGTTGATATCGACACATCTGAGATCGCCAAATGTTCGTGAGGTCCTCTATTCAATCCTTTTCCTTCTTCTTGTTGCTGGATATATCGTTCGTACACATCTTCTCTTTGTTTCCCGAGCCTATAGTGAGTTACAGACAGAGTTCGAAAAGATCAAATCTTTGATGATTCCATCATACATGATTGAGTTGCGAAAACTTCTGGATAGGTATCCTACATCTGAACAGAATTCTTTCTGGTTAAAGAATCTTTTTCTAGTTGCTCTGGAACAATTAGGAGATTGTCTAGAAGAAATACGGGGTTCTGGCGGCAACATGCTATGGGGTGGTGATCCCGCTTATGGGGTCAAATCAATACGTTCTAAGAAGACAGATTTGAAAATAAACTTCATCGATATCATCGATCTCATAAGTATCATACCAAATCCCATCAATCGAATCACTTTTTCGAGAAATACGAGACATCTAAGTCATACAAGTAAAGACATCTATTCATTGATAAGAAAAAGAAAAAACGTGAGCGGTGATTGGATTGATGATAAAATAGAATCCTGGGTCGCGAACAGTGATTCGATTGATGATAAAGAAAGAGAATTCTTGGTTCAGTTCTCCACCTTAAGGGCAGAAAAAAGGATTGATCAAATTCTATTGAGTCTGACTCATAGTGATCATTTATCAAAGAATGACTCTGGTTATCAAATGATTGAACAACCGGGAACAATTTACTTACGATACTTAGTTGACATTCATAAAAAGTATCTAATGAATTATGAGTTCAATACATCCTGTTTAGCAGAAAGACGGATATTCCTTGCTCATTATCAGACAATCACTTATTCACAAACTTCGTGTGGGGCTAATAGTTTTCATTTCCCGTCTCATGGAAAACCCTTTTCGCTCCGCTTAGCCCTATCCCCCTCTAGGAGTATTTTAGTGATAGGTTCTATAGGAACCGGACGATCCTATTTGGTCAAATACCTAGCGACAAACTCCTATGTTCCTTTCATTACAGTATGTCTGAACAAGTTCCTGGATAACAAGCCGAAAGGTTTTTTTCTTGATGATATCGATATTGATGATAGTGACGATATTGATGCTAGTAACGATATTGATCGTGAACTTGATACGGAGCTGGAGCTTCTAACTATGATGAATGCGCTAACTATGGATATGATGTCGGAAATAGACCGATTTTATATCACCCTTCAATTCGAATTAGCAAAAGCAATGTCTCCTTGCATAATATGGATTCCAAACATTCATGATCTTGATGTGAATGAGTCGAATTACTTAGCCCTCGGTCTCTTGGTGAACTCTCTCTCCAGGGATTGTGAAAGATGTTCGACTAGAAATAGTCTTGTTATTGCTTCGACTCATATTCCCCAAAAAGTGGATCCCGCTCTAATAGCCCCGAATAAATTAAATACATGCATTAAAATAAGAAGGCTTCTTATTCCACAACAACGAAAGCACTTTTTCACTCTTTCCTATACTAGGGGATTTCACTTGGAAAAGAAAATGTTCCATACTAATGGATTCGAGTCCATAACCATGGGTTCCAGTGCACGAGATCTTGTAGCACTTACCAATGAGGCCTTATCAATTAGTATTACACAGAAGAAATCAATTATAGACACTAATACAATTAGATCTGCTCTTCATAGACAAACTTGGGATTTGCGATCCCAGGTAAGATCGGTTCAGGATCATGGGATCCTTTTCTATCAGATAGGAAGGGTTGTTGCACAAAATGTACTTATAAGTAATTGCCCCATAGATCCTATATCTATCTATATGAAGAAGAAATCATGTAACGAAGGGGATTCTTATTTGTACAAATGGTACTTCGAACTTGGAACGAGCATGAAGAAATTCACGATACTTCTTTATCTTTTGAGTTGTTCTGCCGGATCGGTCGCTCAAGACCTTTGGTCTCTACCCGGACCCGATGAAAAAAATAGGATCACTTCTTATGGATTCATTGAGAATGATTCGTCATGTCATATAGGCCCGAGTCGGACATCTAATTGCTTAGATTTGAATTATCCTTATCCGGAGGATGCCTTATATATATTAATATTATATCAAAAAGATGGACAATCAAACCTATTTCTCGATTCAATAGAAGTCCAACCAAAGAGGTGAATAGGGTCCCAAATAACGAGAGATATGTAAAAAGTAGGTCAGATTTCGCCTATTCCTAATCCTAAATGGAATGTAACGACGTAGGGATCCCTATGTAAACATAGTATCTATTTAGATACGCTCGAATGACCCCTTCTCATAATGAGAATGTATATAACCTTATTCCGGTCTGGTCCGGTATGGAATGAACTTATAATCATGGAATCGACTCGATCATCAGATTATAGATTATAAAGTTCATAACCTTATAGTCCTTTCCAATCATTTTGGCGTAACCGATCCTCTATTCGTTGATTCCAGTTTAGTAAGAGGGATCTTGAACCTAAATATAGATTCTAGAAGCTAAAAGGGTATCCCATCTGAGCAATCGTCAATAATCGGGTTCATTGATTTCCGGTAAGTTAGATGCTATCACAATCATACATCAACTCTCCAACAACATAACCATTGATTGCGGAGAAAACGATCTTCTTATTAGCGCTTGTCTGTTTAATATCACTACCCAACACAAAACAATCATCTAAATATAACCACCCTCCCCAAGGAATAAAATCCAATGAACCCCGCCCGAATTATATTGTCGATTGTTGGCTCATGATATACCCTTTTTAGCTTTCTAGAATCTATTTCTTAGTTTCAAGATCCCTCTTACTAAGGACTCAAAGAATTAGTAGATCGTTCCCCCTCCCAAATTGGAATGGACTAGTTTATGAACTTATAATCTACATCTGATGATCGATCGAGGATTCCATGAATTATAAGTTCACACATCCATCCCGTACCAACCGGAAAAGGTTATAATACATTCTCATTAATTAAATGGGTCATTCGAAGCGTCATCTTATCTAAATCGAAATACTAGTTTACATAGGGATCCCCACCTAAATCCCCATAGGTCGTAACAAAATTCCATTTAGGATTAGGAATAGGCGAAATCTGACCTACTTTTTATTTTTTTTCTATCTCTCGTTATTTGGGAACCCTATTCAACCTCTTTGGTTGGACTTACTTTGCTATTCTGTTCTATCTATTCTACTAACATCCTAACATGTTCTTATTATTCATTCTCTTTCTTTCTATCTTTCTTCTATTCTAATTGAATCGAGAAATAGGTTTATGTCCATCTTTTTGATATAATATTATATATATATTAAGGCATCCTCCGGATAAGGATAAATTCAAATCTAAGCAATTTAGATGTCCGACTCGGGCCTATATGACATGACCGATCATAGAAATACTTCCACACTCCCCTTTGTCATATTTCAATACACCGTACTAGATAGATATCATATTTATGGAATACGATTCACTTTCAAGATGCCTTGGTGGTGAAATGGTAGACACGCGAGACTCAAAATCTCGTGCTAAAAAGCGTGGAGGTTCGAGTCCTCTCAAGCATAATATTGAATGGAATAAGTTCGGCAGCGGATCGCGAAATCTTGGCGATCTTCTCTATCTAATGAATGGGGAGGGGAGTCCGCTTTGAAATCGTCCGCCCTGCGCCCCGCAGTATATGATTCAACAGAATCACACAAGGGATTGATACAATCTAAACCTCTGGTAAATGCCCCCGTAACCCAGCAGATAAAGTACATAGTCCGTTTTAGGGATTGGTGACTTACCCATTCAGTGACTTTGGCACTGGATGGACGTTACCAAAATTGGTACTATCGGGTCGGGTGAATTCAATAATAGACGCCTGGCGGCATTCCAGCCTTCCTTCTCCTTTCAGGACCTATCCTAAACAGAATCCAGTACTTCTTGGTCGTGAATATCTGAATAGGGCGAACCACTCCGTGGATATCTTTACTTCGGAACAAAACATTAGAATTAGGCTCGGTCAACTGGAATGTGTATTATCCATATAGGGGATCTTCCAATTGAGAAGATCTATCGACCTGACGACGAAGTATAGTGTTTATTATTATTTATTATTAGTGTTGATTCGTTATTGGAACAGATAGCAACAACAATTTCATCCGACATGCGTATTTTTGATTTTCCAATGGATTTCCATCCTTCATTAATGGAAATTTTTTGATGTAGTGAGTAATAGCTCTGGTTGTTCGCTGTTCAAGAATTCTTGTTTAGGCAGTTCGTACCATCCATACATAGTGTTTTGATCTAAGATTTCAATTCTTCCATGTTTCCGTCGTAGCATATTGTTCCATGGAGCTAAGTGGAAGAAACAGGTGTTTCTACAACTCTACCACCCAGTCAATTCCGTTCCACTTAATCCCTATTTCATGGACACATATCTTTCCGGCTAAGTAATGGGAAACCTTTCTCGAATCATTCTCAATGAATCCATAAGAAGTGATCCTATTTTTTTCATCGGGTCCGGGTAGAGACCAAAGGTCTTGAGCGACCGATCCGGCAGAACAACTCAAAAGATAAAGAAGTATCGTGAATTTCTTCATGCTCGTTCCAAGTTCGAAGTACCATTTGTACAAATAAGAATCCCCTTCGTTACATGATTTCTTCTTCATATAGATAGATATAGGATCTATGGGGCAATTACTTATAAGTACATTTTGTGCAACAACCTTCCTATCTGATAGAAAAGGATCCCATGATCCTGAACCGATCTTACCTGGGATCGCAAATCCCAAGTTTGTCTATGAAGAGCAGATCTAATTGTATTAGTGTCTATAATTGATTTCTTCTGTGTAATACTAATTGATAAGGCCTCATTGGTAAGTGCTACAAGATCTCGTGCACTGGAACCCATGGTTATGGACTCGAATCCATTAGTATGGAACATTTTCTTTTCCAAGTGAAATCCCCTAGTATAGGAAAGAGTGAAAAAGTGCTTTCGTTGTTGTGGAATAAGAAGCCTTCTTATTTTAATGCATGTATTTAATTTATTCGGGGCTATTAGAGCGGGATCCACTTTTTGGGGAATATGAGTCGAAGCAATAACAAGACTATTTCTAGTCGAACATCTTTCACAATCCCTGGAGAGAGAGTTCACCAAGAGACCGAGGGCTAAGTAATTCGACTCATTCACATCAAGATCATGAATGTTTGGAATCCATATTATGCAAGGAGACATTGCTTTTGCTAATTCGAATTGAAGGGTGATATAAAATCGGTCTATTTCCGACATCATATCCATAGTTAGCGCATTCATCATAGTTAGAAGCTCCAGCTCCGTATCAAGTTCACGATCAATATCGTTACTAGCATCAATATCGTCACTATCATCAATATCGATATCATCAAGAAAAAACCTTTCGGCTTGTTATCCAGGAACTTGTTCAGACATACTGTAATGAAAGGAACATAGGAGTTTGTCGCTAGGTATTTGACCAAATAGGATCGTCCGGTTCCTATAGAACCTATCACTAAAATACTCCTAGAGGGGGATAGGGCTAAGCGGAGCGAAAGGGTTTTCCATGAGACGGGAAATGAAAACTATTAGCCCACACGAAGTTTGTGAATAAGTGATTGTCTGATAATGAGCAAGGAATATCCGTCTTTCTGCTAAACAGGATGTATTGAACTCATAATTCATTAGATACTTTTTATGAATGTCAACTAAGTATCGTAAGTAAATTGTTCCCGGTTGTTCAATCATTTGATAACCAGAGTCATTCTTTGATAAATGATCACTATGAGTCAGACTCAATAGAATTTGATCAATCCTTTTTTCTGCCCTTAAGGTGGAGAACTGAACCAAGAATTCTCTTTCTTTATCATCAATCGAATCACTGTTCGCGACCCAGGATTCTATTTTATCATCAATCCAATCACCGCTCACGTTTTTTCTTTTTCTTATCAATGAATAGATGTCTTTACTTGTATGACTTAGATGTCTCGTATTTCTCGAAAAAGTGATTCGATTGATGGGATTTGGTATGATACTTATGAGATCGATGATATCGATGAAGTTTATTTTCAAATCTGTCTTCTTAGAACGTATTGATTTGACCCCATAAGCGGGATCACCACCCCATAGCATGTTGCCGCCAGAACCCCGTATTTCTTCTAGACAATCTCCTAATTGTTCCAGAGCAACTAGAAAAAGATTCTTTAACCAGAAAGAATTCTGTTCAGATGTAGGATACCTATCCAGAAGTTTTCGCAACTCAATCATGTATGATGGAATCATCAAAGATTTGATCTTTTCGAACTCTGTCTGTAACTCACTATAGGCTCGGGAAACAAAGAGAAGATGTGTACGAACGATATATCCAGCAACAAGAAGAAGGAAAAGGATTGAATAGAGGACCTCACGAACATTTGGCGATCTCAGATGTGTCGATATCAACGATGACTCATTATTTCGATGAATCATTTCTTCGGACAGAAGAAGATTATGTAAAGACTTACTCGAAATCTCACTTATCAGATTCCTTTGTGGAAGACACAATTTTTTCTGAAGAATTCGCCATGATATATCTAATCCATACATAATATCATGAAAAATGGATACAAATTTTTGACTGCTACTTAGTATCCGCAATAGGTCTGAAAAAATATCTAAAAATATCAAATTTAGATATTTGTACCCTGTCGAAGTAAAGAACCATGGCATATATGTTTGGAATAGATTCCATTTTGAGAGAGTTGAAAAAGCACTATCTCGTTGAAAGGTTCTATCCATCTGCCCTTTGTCAACGCATTTTTTTAGGCAAAGACTCCGTTTTTTCCTCTGTAAATATTTCTCAGAACATGGAGTGTGAATCAAACCCACGTTTGAATTGAAATTGAGATACTGATGCAAGCTCTTCTCTTCTGAATCGGATAGATTCATATCTGAAAGAGTTTGACAATACGTTCTTTCCAAATTACTCTTTGTCCCTCTATTAGAGGTGTTCCAGAAATGTCTGCAATCGAGTAAATAGCTCTACGAACTAATGGATCGGATCGAATTGGAAAATGGAAAGATTTGTACAAGTTATACCTTTCGTCACCACTTTGTGGAAAATCGTTAGATATGAATATGTTAGATACCTGTGACTCGATTGACGAAGGTGAAATAGTATCTCTCTCCAAAAAGCATGTTTTTTTTTACCACCACACGAAGAAAATATTTTGTTGTGAATGAACAAGATAGTGAGGAATTGTCCATACGTAAAATCAGAATTATTGAGACGGGCCTTTTCCACATAAAAAGGGAATCTTTTGTTACAATAGAAGCAGAAGTGATGTGGATTATTCAAGAATCGAAGTCGATTTGCTTTAGAAAAAGAAGATATCAATGAACTTCTCTGAAATGGTTTCACGGGATTCAGCCAATTGTCTTGATCGTGGGATACGATTGAGAAATAGGAATCCGTGTTATCAAAAGATTTCCTGCGATTCTTTCTAGTATGGAATGAGTCAATCATCCACTTTGGTATCTTATTGAACAAAAATGGTGATATTGTTCCTCCATTGATCAAGAATTTCGATTTTTGAGAAGTATTATGATCATCCAATAAAAAGGGTTTCAATTTTTTAAAATGAACGATTTGAAGACCTATTGATTCTAACAACTGATTGCAGGGTTGATCGTTCGGACCTTTCAATTCATAGATGTGGATCTCAGACCTATGAATGGGGATATTCTCGAAACTCACAAAGAAAAAAGGAAGTGAGTTAGACAAAAAGAGAAGTAACTTGGACAAAAAACGAAGTAACTTGGACAAAAAGAAACGAAGTGACTTAGACAAATCTTTTTTATCAATAACCTCAGACCAATCAATCGAATATTGATTAATACATAATCGATCGAACACTACTTGAAAACGGCTCTTCCGCTCAGAAACGAAATGTTTCAAATGCTCCTGGAAATTCTTGCTCCCATTGGACCATTTGTATCTATATGCATTAGGATCCCGATTTATGGATCTCTCGGTTCGAGAAAGAAAAATAAGAGGATCGAACCATTTCTTCTGACTCTTTTTCAAATTCGATAAATGTTGGTTGATCGTATCTTTCATTATAGTTCTATGATTCAGAGTATCATTTCCTATTAGATCCCTTTGAATTCCATATTCGAAGTTGCGATCAGGTCTCTTCATTAAAAAGAATCGATTCAATACATTTCTTATGTACCCATAGGGACTATATTGGAATTGGATTTGAATCAGATTTCGGATCAATCTATATTGATTGACTGCCTCCATTATGTTGTTGCTAGCAAATACCACTCTTTTTGGTTTTGGATCTTCAAAAAATTCCCGCAGGAGATCCGGACCCAATTTTTTCTGATCCTTCGATAAAAGATTCATTTTCTTCATAAAAAATAGGAGGTAGAACCAATAAAGATTTCTTTTTCAATTCATCCCTGGAGTTGAAAACCTCCTTCAAGAATTGTCTTTGATCCAATCCGTAGGAATCAATAGAAAAGGCAAATCCCTTATGATACACCAGATCCGGCTCGGTTATTGATAGAGTGAATAGATCTGCCATTTCTTGAAATCTCTCTTCTGACTCAAAATCGTGGCGTAACGTGTATCCCCCCCTCTTCCGTTCATGGAATAGATGAAATAATAAAAAAATGGATTTTTGTTCAAGAATGAAATCTTATTGGAACTGTCCATATCCAGTTCATCCTTCGGAACCGTATCACATCCCAGATCTGATGAAATAGGATGAATTGAGACGGTATTTTGTAAATACGTAATTATCTTGAATATATTAACTATTTCTTTATTTTCCGATCGCCTGGAAGGGACAAAAGAAACATCTTGTTCTTTCTTCAACAATTTCTGATCCCTAGTGGACCTCTCAGTAGGATTCGAACCCAGATGAAGTTCTGACCATCTGTCAGAGAAAAAAGAACGAATGGCTCTTGTAGAATTCCAAAAAAATTCTTCGCTTTCTTCCGGAAGCAGATGATTATTCATTCGCTTTTCACGTTCCGTGAATAGCCGGGGCATTGAGGAATATCC
>NW_026015182.1:35000-41803 GCF_020379485.1 Brassica napus
GAATAAAAATTTGGATATTCGTAGACGAAGAATAAAAAAACTTTATTTGTCTTTACATTTTATCCAATGATAAAAAACGAAAACTATGTAGTATAACACTATAAAGAAATAAAAATAAAAACTTGTAGTCTTCTTTTTTATGTTTAAGAAAAAAATAAGCAATTCTATAAGGTTGAATAAACATTTCCATCAAAACTCCTTTGATATAATTGCTATGCTTAGTGTGTGACTCGTTGGTTTAGGGTTAGATTACGATAAAAAAAAAAAGAACTTACCAACTAATAACTACAGCATTAATAAATAACCTAAGCAACTCATTGCTTCGCATTATCTGGATCCAAAAAATTAGTCAAGATATGATAGGCTGATCATATCATTGGAGCAACTGACTAAAAAAAAAGAATAAAGAAAGATGATTATTAAGTTATGAAAGGTAATCAAAAAGTATGCGGATAAATGGAAGGATGAAAGAAAGAGCGAAAAAATTGAATATTAATGATATATGATTCCAATTTGGAAAATCTATGAGGTCACTGTAAGAAAAGCAATGTAATAAAGCATCAATACAGATTCATTCATAATAATTAGATAAATAATAATAATTAGATAAATCTGTTCCGAAAACAAAAAATTAAGAGCCTTGAGACAATCAAAACTGAGAAAATTGCCTCAAAAAAAAAGAAATTCAAATTTCATGTAAAAGCTCCATTGTAGAATTCAGGCCTAATGATTAATCAAGAAGCGATGGGAACGACGGAACCCATGAATATATAGGATTCTAGTGAACAAGAAATCTTAGTAATTCATTGGACAGGATGGCGGAATAAACCAGAAACTTTATTATCTATTCTGATTTTGATTCTGAGACCTCGGGGGATAAACAGCAAACTTAAATAGATATTGAAAGAGTAAATATTCGCCGGCGAAAATTGGTTTTTTTTTTTCAAATAAAAACAGTAATAAAAGATGAAAAAAAATGAAAAAAAATAAGGATTTGTTATAATATTCTAACTCTAATAAAAATTACATTTGTAATGATGATATTACGTTATTTTTAAATAAATCGAAATAAAATTGATCTTTGATTCTATTTCAAAAAAGACATACACAAATTTAGAAGAGATAAGATGAAATAAAAAAAAATACCATGATTAATAGGATTAATCATTAACTACATCTATATCTTAATTAATCCTTTTATTCGCGAGGAGCTGGATGAGAAGAAACTCTCACGTCCAGTTCTGCAGTAGAGATGGAATTTCTCATTTAGAAAAAACCCATCAACTATAACCCAAAAAGAACCAAATTTCGTAAACAACATCGAGGAAGACTAAAGGAATATCCTCTCGTGGGAATCGTATTTGTTTTGGCAGATATGCTCTTCAAACACTTGAACCCGCTTGGATTACATCTAGACAAATAGAAGCAGGGCGACGAGCAATGACACGAAATATACGACGTGGTGGAAAAATTGGGTACGTATATTTCCAGACAAGCCAGTTACAGTAAGACCCGCGGAAACGCGTATGGGTTCTGGGAAAGGATCCCCAGAGTACTGGGTAGCTGTGGTTAAACCAGGTAAAATCCTTTATGAAATGGGTGGTGTACCAGAAAATATAGCCAGAAAAGCTATTTCAATCGCGGCATCAAAATGCCTATAAAAACCCAATTCATTATTTCTGATAGGAATATAGAATGAAAAAGCTAAATAACATTTAAGGATAAAAAGATTCTAAGTTTTTTTTGACAAACAATATTTTTTTTTACTTCGTCCTTTGCACTAAAAGAAGAGATACAAAATATGATTCAACCACAAACCTATTTGAATGTAGCAGACAACAGCGGGGCTCGAAATTGATGTGTATTCGAATAATAGGAGCTAGTAATCGCCGCTATGCTCATATTGGTGACGTTATTGTTGCTGTAATCAAGGAAGCAATCCCAAACTACTCTAGAAAGATCAGAAGTGGTCAGAGCTGTAATTGTACGTACTTGTAAAGAACTCAAACGTAAGAATGGGACGATAATACGATATGACGACAATGCCGCAGTTGTCATTGATCAAGAAGGAAATCCAAAAGAACTCGCGTTTTTGGGGCGATCCCACGGGAATTGAGACAATTAAACTTTACTAAAATAGTTTCATTAGCTCCTGAAGTATTATAAGACCTAAATATCGATAGTTAATATAGGATAGGATTAAAAAATGGTATTGAAATCAAATTAATTATAATTAATAGATTGTGTATCACGCATATACCCTTAATAATTTTATATATTAATAATTGAATTCATATATTAATATATAATTCGTCTCTATTTTTATAAATAAAAGAAAAATAACATGTTGATTATATCAAAATTATAGAACAATTAAGGAATTTTAACTTATCATGGGGAAAGACACTATTGCTGATATAATAACCTCTATACGAAATGCTGACATGAATAGAAAGGAACAGTTCGGATAGGATCGACTAACATCACCGAAAGCATTGTTAAAATACTTTTACGAGAGGGTTTTATCGAAAACGTAAGGAAACATCGCGAAAACAATCAATATTTTTTGATTTTAACCCTAAGACATAGACGAAATAAGAAAGAATCCTATAAAACGATTTTAAATTTAAAGAGATAAGCCGACCGGGTCTACGAATCTATTCTAACTCTCAACGAATTCCACGAATTTTAGGCGGAATAGGAATTGTAATCCTTTCAACTTCTCAAGGTATAATGACAGATCGAGAAGCTCGACTAAAAAGAATCGGCGGAGAAATTTTGTGTTATATATGGTAATCCTTCTAATATCAAAATTGGATATCCGGAACTTAGCATTTGTGAAAAAAAAGGGGGGGGGGTTGTGTAATACCACCCCTGCTAAAAAAGTTTAGAATTTTTTACCCCGAATGAAATTAAAGAAAAAAATGAATAATGAAAGTTTTCTTTATGAATCACTTCCGAACGGTATGGTTCGATTTTGTTTAGATACTAAAGATTTTTTTTATTTTAGGTCATGCTTCTGAAAGGATTCGACATATTTTTGTATAGGTATACCTATAGGAGAAAAAGGGGGTAAAAATTTTAGTAAGTTCTTAGGTATTAAGTTAATCGGGGAACAGCCACTTTCTAGACTCCATAACAAGGATTCAAATAAGTCAGTGGTTTTTTGAAATTCAACATTCCTTTCACGAAGATACAATTCAAGATTCAAAATATCAAGAAACCTTTTTTTCGTCCAACAATAAGTATATTAAGAGAATTAAGGAATAACAACTATGAAAATAAGGGCTTCCGTTCGTAAATTTGTGAAAAGTGTCGGCTAATCCGTAGGAGGGACGAATTATAGTAATTTGTTCCAACCCGAGGCATAAACAAAGACAAGGATAATCTTACTAAAGGAAAAGGCACTTCCAAGGAGCTAGTAAAAAAAAGGTCCGTTTTGACATGAAATGGATATATCCATATATTTCTTGTGAAATGAAAAAATATGGCAAAACCTATATTAAGAATTGGTTCACGTAAAAATACCCGTAGTGGTTCACGTAAAAATGTACGTAGAATA
Source organism: Brassica napus (assembly GCF_020379485.1). NCBI lineage: Eukaryota > Viridiplantae > Streptophyta > Magnoliopsida > Brassicales > Brassicaceae > Brassica > Brassica napus. Next base: position 38,563 of record NW_026015182.1, read on the forward strand.
CCAAAGGGAGTTATTCATGTTCAAGCAAGTTTCAACAATACCATTGTGACCGTTACAGATGTACGGGGTCGGGTGATTTCTTGGTCCTCCGCGGGTACTTGTGGATTCAGGGGTACAAGAAGAGGAACACCTTTTGCTGCTCAAACCGCAGCAGGAAATGCTATTCGAGCAGTAGTGGATCAAGGTATGCAACGAGCTGAAGTAAGGATAAAAGGCCCTGGACTAGGAAGAGATGCAGCATTACGAGCTATTCGTAGAAGCGGTATACTTTTAAGTTTCGTACGAGATGTAACCCCTATGCCACATAATGGTTGTAGACCCCCTAAAAAACGACGTGTATAGAACTAAATAAAGGCTGAAAGGGTTTCAAGAGAAATAAATGATTCAATGATCTGATCAAATAAAATACTATGGTTCGAGAGAAAGTCAAAGTATCTACTCGGACACTACAGTGGAAGTGTGTTGAATCAAGAAGAGACAGTAAGCGTCTTTATTATGGACGCTTTATTCTGTCTCCACTTATGAAAGGTCAAGCCGACACAATAGGCATTGCGATGCGAAGAGCTTTACTTGGCGAAATAGAAGGAACATGTATTACACGTGCAAAATCTGAGAACATACCACATGACTATTCTAACATAGTCGGTATTCAAGAATCAGTACATGAAATTTTAATGAATTTGAACGAGATTGTATTAAAAGTAATCTATATGGAACGCGCAACGCGCTTATTTGTGTCCAAGGTCCCGGATATATAACTGCTCGAGACATAGTTTTACCGCCCTCTGTGGAAATCGTTGATAATACACAGCATATAGCTACCTTAACGGAACCAATAAATTTGTGTATTGGATTAAAAATCGAGAGGAATCGCGGATATAGTTTAAAAATGTCAAATAACTTTGAAGACCGAAGTTATCCTATAGATGCTGTATTCATGCCTGTTCAAAATGCGAATCATAGTATTCATTCTTATGGGAATGGGATGAAAACAAGAGATTCTTTTTCTAGAAATATGGACAAATGGAAGTTTAACTCCTAAAGAAGCACTTCATGAAGCCTCCCGGAATTTGATTAATTTATTTATTCCTTTCTACATGTAGAAGAAGAAACGTTCTATTTAGAGAACAATCAACATCAAGTTACTTTACCCCTTTTTCCTTTTCATAATAGATTAGTTAACCTAAGAAAAAAAAAAAAAGAACTAGCGTTTCAATATATTTTTATTGACCAATTAGAATTGCCTCCCAGAATCTATAATTGTCTCAAAAAGTCCAATATACATACATTATTGGATCTTTTGAATAACAGTCAAGAAGACCTTATCAAAATGGAACATTTTCACATAGAAGATGTAAAAAAGATTTAGACATTTTAGAAAAAAATAAAAAAAGCATTAAAAAAAATTGACTAAAAAGTCAATTTAAATTGAAATGGATTTTAAACCTTCAACGTAATTTCGATTTTCCAGTCAAACCTATTTTACTTAATAATTAATTTAGATATGTATCTAGGGAGAATTCATTTTGAAATGACTACTCCCTAGATACCCACGCCTTTTATTTTACAATTGAATAAATTTAATTAAAAAAGACCTAAAGTTAGAGATTTATCAATTGGTAATGTTGCTCCAATACCTAACCACAGGGCCACCACGGTGCCAATCAAAAAACGGTTGTCGCGACTGGACGACGAAATGGATTTTGGAACTTATTAACATTTTCCAAAAAGGGTACGGTTAATAATCCCGCCGGTACTGAAGCCATTAAAAGAACACCCAATAATTTGTTAGGCACTGTACGAAGTATTTTAAATACAGGAAAGAAATACCATTCAGGTAATATTTCCAAAGGAGTTGCAAAAGGATCCGCAGGTTCACCAATCATTGATGGTTCTAAAACCGCTAAGCCTACGTTACAGGCAATGGTACCAAGAATGACTACTGGAAAATATATAAAAGATCATTGGGCCATGCGGGCTCTCCGTATAATTATGACCCATACCTTTAGCTAATTTAGCTCGTAATACAGGATCATTCAAATCTGGTTTTTTTGTTATTGGGATAGGTGATTCTTATGATCCATCCCCCGAGGGAACCGGACATGATAATTTTTCATCATCCGGCTCGAGCAGAATTAACCAAACTAAATTAATACATACAAAAAATATATATGTTATCCACAAGTATTTAATATGTAAAAAAAGAATTATCCGATTCCAAAGTTATTGCAACTAAAGATTACCATAATTCCATTCTTACAGGTAAATGCTCAACACCCACGTAGCTTAAAAGTTGATCATGATTAAGTGCTTTCTGGATCGTCTCATACCTTATCAATTAATCCTTAATCTCAAAAATTATATCGAGATTTTTCAATACAAAGGATTTACTTGTTACTAATGAAGTCTACCCTCTACTCTTCATTAGATCCTGTATTCACTCCGATAGTATCAGAAATCGAGTCGATGCAGAGGAAATGAATGCATTTTACATACTATTAATTTTTTATTTTTAGCTCTTTTTTAGTAAAAAATAGCTAAAACATAATCCTGATTATGTTCCATCCCTTAATCCTGGATTTTTGGATTTTACGGAGCCCACTCATCCACGACATCGTCGGGTATTATGATCATAGAAAAGATTCTCTTCAAGTGAACCAGCCTATCCCCTGTATGGGGCTTACACAGTGGTTGGAACAAAGACCATTTGGTTGTGAATTCCAATGTAGCAGATAAAGTCATATTTCTGCTGCACGGCCCGATCATAGTTCAAGTCACACACTCCCATAATCCATTTTCTCTTCATAGAATTCCCTTCAACTTTTTATGTCAAAAAAAAATAATATACAATATTGTGGAGTTGAAGGGAAATATCCAAATACATGTCTTATTTTTTTTAATAATCCATATTTATAGCAATAAAATACGATTGTTCCTTCACCAAGTAATAAGATAAATTAGTAATTAAAAATATCTAGAATCTATATTATTATAAGGGCCAGAAATACCTTGCTTACGTATCATTAAAAAATGCATTAACATAATACCGCCGTAAGAAGAGGTAATACAACAGTGTGTAAACTTAAAAACGAGTCAAAGTGGATGTCCAACACTAGCACTTCCGCGTAATAATTCTACAAGAGGCGATCCTATTACGGGAATAGCGTCAGTCCACCTGTTACAATTTTGACTGGCCAATAGCCAATTTGATCCCAAGTAAAGACTAAACCTTTACACCAAA
>NW_026015183.1:0-5000 GCF_020379485.1 Brassica napus
CCTTGGTGGTATATGACATAGACACGCGAGACTCAAAAATCTCGTGGGAGATTTAGATATCATATTTTAGAAGATGAACATGGAAATGCCTTTAGATGATTTGAGACACGCGAATCATTCTCAATGAATCCATAAGAAGTGATCCTATTTTTTTCATCGGGTCCGGGTAGAGACCAAAGGTCTTGAGCGACCGATCCGGCAGAACAACTCAAAAGATAAAGAAGTATCGTGAATTTCTTCATGCTCGTTCCAAGTTCGAAGTACCATTTGTACAAATAAGAATCCCCTTCGTTACATGATTTCTTCTTCATATAGATAGATATAGGATCTATGGGGCAATTACTTATAAGTACATTTTGTGCAACAACCCTTCCTATCTGATAGAAAAGGATCCCATGATCCTGAACCGATCTTACCTGGGATCGCAAATCCCAAGTTTGTCTATGAAGAGCAGATCTAATTGTATTAGTGTCTATAATTGATTTCTTCTGTGTAATACTAATTGATAAGGCCTCATTGGTAAGTGCTACAAGATCTCGTGCACTGGAACCCATGGTTATGGACTCGAATCCATTAGTATGGAACATTTTCTTTTCCAAGTGAAATCCCCTAGTATAGGAAAGAGTGAAAAAGTGCTTTCGTTGTTGTGGAATAAGAAGCCTTCTTATTTTAATGCATGTATTTAATTTATTCGGGGCTATTAGAGCGGGATCCACTTTTTGGGGAATATGAGTCGAAGCAATAACAAGACTATTTCTAGTCGAACATCTTTCACAATCCCTGGAGAGAGAGTTCACCAAGAGACCGAGGGCTAAGTAATTCGACTCATTCACATCAAGATCATGAATGTTTGGAATCCATATTATGCAAGGAGACATTGCTTTTGCTAATTCGAATTGAAGGGTGATATAAAATCGGTCTATTTCCGACATCATATCCATAGTTAGCGCATTCATCATAGTTAGAAGCTCCAGCTCCGTATCAAGTTCACGATCAATATCGTTACTAGCATCAATATCGTCACTATCATCAATATCGATATCATCAAGAAAAAAACCTTTCGGCTTGTTATCCAGGAACTTGTTCAGACATACTGTAATGAAAGGAACATAGGAGTTTGTCGCTAGGTATTTGACCAAATAGGATCGTCCGGTTCCTATAGAACCTATCACTAAAATACTCCTAGAGGGGGATAGGGCTAAGCGGAGCGAAAAGGGTTTTCCATGAGACGGGAAATGAAAACTATTAGCCCCACACGAAGTTTGTGAATAAGTGATTGTCTGATAATGAGCAAGGAATATCCGTCTTTCTGCTAAACAGGATGTATTGAACTCATAATTCATTAGATACTTTTTATGAATGTCAACTAAGTATCGTAAGTAAATTGTTCCCGGTTGTTCAATCATTTGATAACCAGAGTCATTCTTTGATAAATGATCACTATGAGTCAGACTCAATAGAATTTGATCAATCCTTTTTTCTGCCCTTAAGGTGGAGAACTGAACCAAGAATTCTCTTTCTTTATCATCAATCGAATCACTGTTCGCGACCCAGGATTCTATTTTATCATCAATCCAATCACCGCTCACGTTTTTTCTTTTTCTTATCAATGAATAGATGTCTTTACTTGTATGACTTAGATGTCTCGTATTTCTCGAAAAAGTGATTCGATTGATGGGATTTGGTATGATACTTATGAGATCGATGATATCGATGAAGTTTATTTTCAAATCTGTCTTCTTAGAACGTATTGATTTGACCCCATAAGCGGGATCACCACCCCATAGCATGTTGCCGCCAGAACCCCGTATTTCTTCTAGACAATCTCCTAATTGTTCCAGAGCAACTAGAAAAAGATTCTTTAACCAGAAAGAATTCTGTTCAGATGTAGGATACCTATCCAGAAGTTTTCGCAACTCAATCATGTATGATGGAATCATCAAAGATTTGATCTTTTCGAACTCTGTCTGTAACTCACTATAGGCTCGGGAAACAAAGAGAAGATGTGTACGAACGATATATCCAGCAACAAGAAGAAGGAAAAGGATTGAATAGAGGACCTCACGAACATTTGGCGATCTCAGATGTGTCGATATCAACGATGACTCATTATTTCGATGAATCATTTCTTCGGACAGAAGAAGATTATGTAAAGACTTACTCGAAATCTCACTTATCAGATTCCTTTGTGGAAGACACAATTTTTTCTGAAGAATTCGCCATGATATATCTAATCCATACATAATATCATGAAAAATGGATACAAATTTTTGACTGCTACTTAGTATCCGCAATAGGTCTGAAAAAATATCTAAAAATATCAAATTTAGATATTTGTACCCTGTCGAAGTAAAGAACCATGGCATATATGTTTGGAATAGATTCCATTTTGAGAGAGTTGAAAAAGCACTATCTCGTTGAAAGGTTCTATCCATCTGCCCTTTGTCAACGCATTTTTTTAGGCAAAGACTCCGTTTTTTCCTCTGTAAATATTTCTCAGAACATGGAGTGTGAATCAAACCCACGTTTGAATTGAAATTGAGATACTGATGCAAGCTCTTCTCTTCTGAATCGGATAGATTCATATCTGAAAGAGTTTGACAATACGTTCTTTCCAAATTTACTCTTTGTCCCTCTATTAGAGGTGTTCCAGAAATGTCTGCAATCGAGTAAATAGCTCTACGAACTAATGGATCGGATCGAATTGGAAAATGGAAAGATTTGTACAAGTTATACCTTTCGTCACCACTTTGTGGAAAATCGTTAGATATGAATATGTTAGATACCTGTGACTCGATTGACGAAGGTGAAATAGTATCTCTCTCCAAAAAAGCATGTTTTTTTTTACCACCACACGAAGAAAATATTTTGTTGTGAATGAACAAGATAGTGAGGAATTGTCCATACGTAAAATCAGAATTATTGAGACGGGCCTTTTCCACATAAAAAGGGAATCTTTTGTTACAATAGAAGCAGAAGTGATGTGGATTATTCAAGAATCGAAGTCGATTTGCTTTAGAAAAAGAAGATATCAATGAACTTCTCTGAAATGGTTTCACGGGATTCAGCCAATTGTCTTGATCGTGGGATACGATTGAGAAATAGGAATCCGTGTTATCAAAAGATTTCCTGCGATTCTTTCTAGTATGGAATGAGTCAATCATCCACTTTGGTATCTTATTGAACAAAAATGGTGATATTGTTCCTCCATTGATCAAGAATTTCGATTTTTGAGAAGTATTATGATCATCCAATAAAAGGGTTTCAATTTTTTAAAATGAACGATTTGAAGACCTATTGATTCTAACAACTGATTGCAGGGTTGATCGTTCGGACCTTTCAATTCATAGATGTGGATCTCAGACCTATGAATGGGGATATTCTCGAAACTCACAAAGAAAAAAGGAAGTGAGTTAGACAAAAAGAGAAGTAACTTGGACAAAAAACGAAGTAACTTGGACAAAAAGAAACGAAGTGACTTAGACAAATCTTTTTTATCAATAACCTCAGACCAATCAATCGAATATTGATTAATACATAATCGATCGAACACTACTTGAAAACGGCTCTTCCGCTCAGAAACGAAATGTTTCAAATGCTCCTGGAAATTCTTGCTCCCATTGGACCATTTGTATCTATATGCATTAGGATCCCGATTTATGGATCTCTCGGTTCGAGAAAGAAAAATAAGAGGATCGAACCATTTCTTCTGACTCTTTTTCAAATTCGATAAATGTTGGTTGATCGTATCTTTCATTATAGTTCTATGATTCAGAGTATCATTTCCTATTAGATCCCTTTGAATTCCATATTCGAAGTTGCGATCAGGTCTCTTCATTAAAAAGAATCGATTCAATACATTTCTTATGTACCCATAGGGACTATATTGGAATTGGATTTGAATCAGATTTCGGATCAATCTATATTGATTGACTGCCTCCATTATGTTGTTGCTAGCAAATACCACTCTTTTTGGTTTTGGATCTTCAAAAAATTCCCGCAGGAGATCCGGACCCAATTTTTTCTGATCCTTCGATAAAAAGATTCATTTTCTTCATAAAAAATAGGAGGTAGAACCAATAAAGATTTCTTTTTCAATTCATCCCTGGAGTTGAAAACCTCCTTCAAGAATTGTCTTTGATCCAATCCGTAGGAATCAATAGAAAAGGCAAATCCCTTATGATACACCAGATCCGGCTCGGTTATTGATAGAGTGAATAGATCTGCCATTTCTTGAAATCTCTCTTCTGACTCAAAATCGTGGCGTAACGTGTATCCCCCCCTCTTCCGTTCATGGAATAGATGAAATAAATAAAAAAATGGATTTTTGTTCAAGAATGAAATCTTATTGGAACTGTCCATATCCAGTTCATCCTTCGGAACCGTATCACATCCCAGATCTGATGAAATAGGATGAATTGAGACGGTATTTTGTAAATACGTAATTATCTTGAATATATTAACTATTTCTTTATTTTCCGATCGCCTGGAAGGGACAAAAGAAACATCTTGTTCTTTCTTCAACAATTTCTGATCCCTAGTGGACCTCTCAGTAGGATTCGAACCCAGATGAAGTTCTGACCATCTGTCAGAGAAAAAAGAACGAATGGCTCTTGTAGAATTCCAAAAAAATTCTTCGCTTTCTTCCGGAAGCAGATGATTATTCATTCGCTTTTCACGTTCCGTGAATAGCCGGGGCATTGAGGAATATCCAGAAAGGTATTTAGGGAATCGGTCTGATTCTATCTCTCTTCCTTCCGTTTGAATAAAGGAAGGATCCCAAAGAATCGATCTTTCTTTTAGTTGTTGAATCTCTCTTTGATTGATCAATGTGTGATAGTGATATTCCGAATCCTCATTACTAATGGAATCGAAAGGATCTATGAATTGATCAGAAGATCCGTTCAATTGGCTAGAATCCGTTACTTGAACGAAACTAGATCTTGTAGAATCATATTGAATATTTGACGATACATTTCGTACCTTGCTAAAAAATCTAT
>NW_026015183.1:10000-15818 GCF_020379485.1 Brassica napus
AACTACAGCATTAATAAATAACCTAAGCAACTCATTGCTTCGCATTATCTGGATCCAAAAAATTAGTCAAGATATGATAGGCTGATCATATCATTGGAGCAACTGACTAAAAAAAAAGAATAAAGAAAGATGATTATTAAGTTATGAAAGGTAATCAAAAAGTATGCGGATAAATGGAAGGATGAAAGAAAGAGCGAAAAAATTGAATATTAATGATATATGATTCCAATTTGGAAAATCTATGAGGTCACTGTAAGAAAAGCAATGTAATAAAGCATCAATACAGATTCATTCATAATAATTAGATAAATAATAATAATTAGATAAATCTGTTCCGAAAACAAAAAATTAAGAGCCTTGAGACAATCAAAACTGAGAAAATTGCCTCAAAAAAAAAGAAATTCAAAATTTCATGTAAAAGCTCCATTGTAGAATTCAGGCCTAATGATTAATCAAGAAGCGATGGGAACGACGGAACCCATGAATATATAGGATTCTAGTGAACAAGAAATCTTAGTAATTCATTGGACAGGATGGCGGAATAAACCAGAAACTTTATTATCTATTCTGATTTTGATTCTGAGACCTCGGGGGATAAACAGCAAACTTAAATAGATATTGAAAGAGTAAATATTCGCCGGCGAAAAATTGGTTTTTTTTTTCAAATAAAAACAGTAATAAAAGATGAAAAAAACAATGAAAAAAAAATAAGGATTTGTTATAATATTCTAACTCTAATAAAAATTACATTTGTAATGATGATATTACGTTATTTTTAAATAAATCGAAATAAAATTGATCTTTGATTCTATTTCAAAAAAGACATACACAAATTTAGAAGAGATAAGATGAAATAAAAAAAAATACCATGATTAATAGGATTAATCATTAACTACATCTATATCTTAATTAATCCTTTTATTCGCGAGGAGCTGGATGAGAAGAAACTCTCACGTCCAGTTCTGCAGTAGAGATGGAATTTCTCATTTAGAAAAAACCCATCAACTATAACCCAAAAAGAACCAAATTTCGTAAACAACATCGAGGAAGACTAAAAGGAATATCCTCTCGTGGGAATCGTATTTGTTTTGGCAGATATGCTCTTCAAACACTTGAACCCGCTTGGATTACATCTAGACAAATAGAAGCAGGGCGACGAGCAATGACACGAAATATACGACGTGGTGGAAAAATTTGGGTACGTATATTTCCAGACAAGCCAGTTACAGTAAGACCCGCGGAAACGCGTATGGGTTCTGGGAAAGGATCCCCAGAGTACTGGGTAGCTGTGGTTAAACCAGGTAAAATCCTTTATGAAATGGGTGGTGTACCAGAAAATATAGCCAGAAAAGCTATTTCAATCGCGGCATCAAAAATGCCTATAAAAACCCAATTCATTATTTCTGAATAGGAATATAGAATGAAAAAGCTAAATAACATTTAAGGATAAAAAGATTCTAAGTTTTTTTTGACAAACAATATTTTTTTTACTTCGTCCTTTGCACTAAAAGAAGAGATACAAAAATATGATTCAACCACAAACCTATTTGAATGTAGCAGACAACAGCGGGGCTCGAAAATTGATGTGTATTCGAATAATAGGAGCTAGTAATCGCCGCTATGCTCATATTGGTGACGTTATTGTTGCTGTAATCAAGGAAGCAATCCCAAATACTACTCTAGAAAGATCAGAAGTGGTCAGAGCTGTAATTGTACGTACTTGTAAAGAACTCAAACGTAAGAATGGGACGATAATACGATATGACGACAATGCCGCAGTTGTCATTGATCAAGAAGGAAATCCAAAAGGAACTCGCGTTTTTGGGGCGATCCCACGGGAATTGAGACAATTAAACTTTACTAAAATAGTTTCATTAGCTCCTGAAGTATTATAAGACCTAAATATCGATAGTTAATATAGGATAGGATTAAAAAAATGGTATTGAAATCAAATTAATTATAATTAATAGATTGTGTATCACGCATATACCCTTAATAATTTTATATATTAATAATTGAATTCATATATTAATATATAATTCGTCTCTATTTTTATATAAATAAAAGAAAAATAACATGTTGATTATATCAAAATTATAGAACAATTAAGGAATTTTAACTTATCATGGGGAAAGACACTATTGCTGATATAATAACCTCTATACGAAATGCTGACATGAATAGAAAAGGAACAGTTCGGATAGGATCGACTAACATCACCGAAAGCATTGTTAAAATACTTTTACGAGAGGGTTTTATCGAAAACGTAAGGAAACATCGCGAAAACAATCAATATTTTTTGATTTTAACCCTAAGACATAGACGAAATAAGAAAGAATCCTATAAAACGATTTTAAATTTAAAGAGAATAAGCCGACCGGGTCTACGAATCTATTCTAACTCTCAACGAATTCCACGAATTTTAGGCGGAATAGGAATTGTAATCCTTTCAACTTCTCAAGGTATAATGACAGATCGAGAAGCTCGACTAAAAAGAATCGGCGGAGAAATTTTGTGTTATATATGGTAATCCTTCTAATATCAAAATTGGATATCCGGAACTTAGCATTTGTGAAAAAAAAGGGGGGGGGGTTGTGTAATACCACCCCTGCTAAAAAAGTTTAGAATTTTTTACCCCGAATGAAATTAAAGAAAAAAATGAATTAATGAAAGTTTTCTTTATGAATCACTTCCGAACGGTATGGTTCGATTTTGTTTAGATACTAAAGATTTTTTTTATTTTAGGTCATGCTTCTGAAAGGATTCGACATATTTTTGTATAGGTATACCTATAGGAGAAAAAGGGGGGTAAAAATTTTAGTAAGTTCTTAGGTATTAAGTTAATCGGGGAACAGCCACTTTCTAGACTCCATAACAAGGATTCAAATAAGTCAGTGGTTTTTTGAAATTCAACATTCCTTTCACGAAGATACAATTCAAGATTCAAAAATATCAAGAAACCTTTTTTTCGTCCAACAATAAGTATATTAAGAGAATTAAGGAATAACAACTATGAAAATAAGGGCTTCCGTTCGTAAAATTTGTGAAAAGTGTCGGCTAATCCGTAGGAGGGGACGAATTATAGTAATTTGTTCCAACCCGAGGCATAAACAAAGACAAGGATAATCTTACTAAAGGAAAAGGCACTTCCAAGGAGCTAGTAAAAAAAAGGTCCGTTTTGACATGAAATGGATATATCCATATATTTCTTGTGAAATGAAAAAATATGGCAAAACCTATATTAAGAATTGGTTCACGTAAAAATACCCGTAGTGGTTCACGTAAAAATGTACGTAGAATACCAAAGGGAGTTATTCATGTTCAAGCAAGTTTCAACAATACCATTGTGACCGTTACAGATGTACGGGGTCGGGTGATTTCTTGGTCCTCCGCGGGTACTTGTGGATTCAGGGGTACAAGAAGAGGAACACCTTTTGCTGCTCAAACCGCAGCAGGAAATGCTATTCGAGCAGTAGTGGATCAAGGTATGCAACGAGCTGAAGTAAGGATAAAAGGCCCTGGACTAGGAAGAGATGCAGCATTACGAGCTATTCGTAGAAGCGGTATACTTTTAAGTTTCGTACGAGATGTAACCCCTATGCCACATAATGGTTGTAGACCCCCTAAAAAACGACGTGTATAGAACTAAATAAAGGCTGAAAGGGTTTCAAGAGAAATAAATGATTCAATGATCTGATCAAATAAAATTACTATGGTTCGAGAGAAAGTCAAAGTATCTACTCGGACACTACAGTGGAAGTGTGTTGAATCAAGAAGAGACAGTAAGCGTCTTTATTATGGACGCTTTATTCTGTCTCCACTTATGAAAGGTCAAGCCGACACAATAGGCATTGCGATGCGAAGAGCTTTACTTGGCGAAATAGAAGGAACATGTATTACACGTGCAAAATCTGAGAACATACCACATGACTATTCTAACATAGTCGGTATTCAAGAATCAGTACATGAAATTTTAATGAATTTGAACGAGATTGTATTAAAAAGTAATCTATATGGAACGCGCAACGCGCTTATTTGTGTCCAAGGTCCCGGATATATAACTGCTCGAGACATAGTTTTAACGCCCTCTGTGGAAATCGTTGATAATACACAGCATATAGCTACCTTAACGGAACCAATAAATTTGTGTATTGGATTAAAAATCGAGAGGAATCGCGGATATAGTTTAAAAATGTCAAATAACTTTGAAGACCGAAGTTATCCTATAGATGCTGTATTCATGCCTGTTCAAAATGCGAATCATAGTATTCATTCTTATGGGAATGGGAATGAAAAACAAGAGATTCTTTTCTAGAAATATGGACAAATGGAAGTTTAACTCCTAAAGAAGCACTTCATGAAGCCTCCCGGAATTTGATTAATTTATTTATTCCTTTTCTACATGTAGAAGAAGAAACGTTCTATTTAGAGAACAATCAACATCAAGTTACTTTACCCCTTTTTTCCTTTTCATAATAGATTAGTTAACCTAAGAAAAAAAAAAAAGAACTAGCGTTTCAATATATTTTTATTGACCAATTAGAATTGCCTCCCAGAATCTATAATTGTCTCAAAAAGTCCAATATACATACATTATTGGATCTTTTGAATAACAGTCAAGAAGACCTTATCAAAATGGAACATTTTCACATAGAAGATGTAAAAAGATATTAGACATTTTAGAAAAAAAATAAAAAAAGCATTAAAAAAAATTTGACTAAAAAGTCAATTTAAAATTGAAATGGATTTTAAACCTTCAACGTAATTTCGATTTTCCAGTCAAACCTATTTTACTTAATAAAATTATTTAGATATGTATCTAGGGAGAATTCATTTTGAAATGACTACTCCCTAGATACCCACGCCTTTTATTTTACAATTGAATAAATTTAATTAAAAAAACCTAAAGTTAGAGATTTATCAATGGGTAATGTTGCTCCAATACCTAACCACAGGGCCACCACGGTGCCAATCAAAAAGACGGTTGTCGCGACTGGACGACGAAATGGATTTTGGAACTTATTAACATTTTCCAAAAAGGGTACGGTTAATAATCCCGCCGGTACTGAAGCCATTAAAAGAACACCCAATAATTTGTTAGGCACTGTACGAAGTATTTTGAAATACAGGAAAGAAATACCATTCAGGTAATATTCCAAAGGAGTTGCAAAAGGATCCGCAGGTTCACACAATCATTGATGGTTCTAAACCGCTAAGCCTACGTTACAGGCAATGGTACAAGAATGACTACTGGAAAAATATATAAAAGATCATTGGGCCATGCGGGCTCTCCGTAATAATTATGACCCATACCTTTAGCTAATTTAGCTCGTAATACAGGATCATTCAAATCTGGTTTTTTTGTTATTGGGATAGGTGAATTCTTATGGATCCATCCCCCGAGGGAACCGGACATGATGATAATTTTTCATCATCCGGCTCGAGCAAGAATTAACCAAACTAAATTAATACATACAAAAAATATATATGTTATCCACAAGTATTTAATATGTAAAAAAGAATTATCCGATTCCAAGTTATTGCAACTAAAGATTACCATAAATTCCATTCTTACAGGTAAATGCTCAACACCCCGTAAGCTTAAAAGTTGATCATGATTAAGTGCTTTCGTCTCATACCTTAAAACCATCACAACTATAGGACAAACACAATAAAAACAAAACTTGTATCAAATAAAATTACACTATACAATCAATAATCACCCATACTTTCAGTTACCCTTTGATGCTTATTTTTGCCTGTTTAGTACATCAGTGAGACATCGAGTCGATGCGTAGGTCTCTTTGAATGTCATCAA
>NW_026015184.1:0-34627 GCF_020379485.1 Brassica napus
TGAAGCCAAAAAAAAAAAGGAAAGAAAACTTTAGAACTTGCCACAGATGAAACAAATCAGAACAACAATCTTCTTGATTAAGGCAAGACTAAGGAAGCTAAATCTTGTGAAAACAGTTTGGTCTGAGAACTACACTGTACACAGACAGAAGAAGAAAGCTAAAATAACAAAAAAAAAGGAAAGAACTTTGGAGCTTGGAAGCTAGAATAGAAGAAAAAGGAAAGAGCTTTAGGAACTCACGCCAAGGAGGAGGGCTGGTGATGCAATAAGAGATGTTGGGGAGCTGGTCTTTTGGAGGATGCGGTTGAGGTTCGTCTGCTTTCGGTGCTGGAGCTCCACCTCCCGCCATGGCTTCTTTATCTCACTCTCTCTCTTTCTCTGCAGAAAAGCAACAAATGAAGAACAAGTTCCAGATCGGGGAATCTACTAGAAACAGAAGAAGTGTAAAATGGTGTAAGTAAGTAAAGCACAAAACTTATAAATGGGAGAGAGAGAGAGAGAGAGAGAGAGAGAGAGGTTGAGAACTCACATCAGTGGCAGCAGCTTCTGGGAAGAAGAGGAGATGAGATGAAAACGAGTAACAACAGTGTATGTTTGTGATGTTTAGGTACAAAGGTTAAGCAGCAGAGAGAGAGAGAGAGGCTTTAATTTTCTGCAAAAGTCGAGGTAAAAATATTATTTAGTCAAATTTTATTTTGAATCAATGTAATGTGGACAAAGTCTTGTTGTTAGCAATTTAATTATGTGAGGAGTGTATCTATTAACGCAATGAATGAACACACCTTGTGTAGTTTATATTCCCCTCAGTATATTTATGTTTTATTTGTACTGTATAATTATAACTTTATATCTTTAATTTACCAACTTGTATGAAAGAACTCTAATAGTAGCAGTTAATATAAAAAGTTTGATAGATTTGTGACTATATAAATACATTACATAATACTATTTTGAATCGAGGCGGTATAGTAATTTTGTTTGAATTGAAGCTTGTAATCGGATTTATTTCCGTTTCGGATCGATTTATAAAATTATTGTTCAAAAAAATATTATTTGAAATAGAGAGAAGGGAAATTTAAACCAATAACCAACAAAAAAATTATATTTCACTAACTAACCATTTCCTTCCATCTCTTCTTCTTTTTCTTCCTATCTCTCTCTACTCTCTTACTACAAAACTAATATTTCTTCCAATATAGTTATTCAACAAATTAACCCATAGAGAGAATCATTTTTAAGAGGTCATGGATTTTGAACAGGAGCAATGAATCAAAAAAAAATTGCACCGAATTTTGTGATTTTAATAAGAAGTTTATTGTGTAGTTTTGAAACAATTGAGAGGGAGTGACAAATTGATTGGTTGATTAATAAATTCTGTTAGTACTATAAAGATGGAGAAAGATGAAAGGGATGGTGAACAAAGGAAGAGACGAGAGGAATCTCTTTGTTTTCTTTAAAGTGTGCATTTTTTTAGAAAAGATTTACTAATTAGAAGTTGTTTAGAGTTTTTAAACTATCTCTACTTGCTTAAACATGTTGTCAAATTGTAGCTAAAACTTTTCATAATTCAATAATTCTTGCATCATTATCTATAAACAGGTTTCTAAAGTGTCAGGTCGGTTACAGGAAAAAAACAAAACAAAATACTCATATACGGGTTTTTGTTCCTTCTCCACTATAGCATAGTGATTAGTGGTGAATCTGGTGATGTATTATGATGATTGACTTCTAAGATATTCACGAACCATCAAAGATATATATATTTCACTTGATTTTTCACTTTTATGGTTTGTTTTGAATATGCCTAGATAATTTTTGACTAGATGATAAAAATTAAGTGGTAAATAGGCATACAACTTGAAGTTATCCACAGCGTTTGAAGAGTCTTAGTAGTATTGTACAAATAGTATAAGTAAAGCATAAAACTAGAGATAACGATAGCAACGCATAAACGATAAATGTCACGTCCACCTTTTTGTCATTCGTAATCTCGTTATCTATTACATAAAAATTCCAATAAAACAATTACAAAGATACTTTGACGTTAAAACGATATTTTTGTCAGTTAAAAAAAAAACAATATTTTTGTAATGGAATGTAGTGGGACATTATATATTAATATTCCAGTGGCCACTGGACTCAAACTTTAATTTGGGTAACGAGTACAACTTTATTAAGATCAATATGTTACTACTATTCATAAGAGATGTGTGTTATTTATATTTTCTTCACAACAACTATTGTTGTTTGTTCTACTAAGCATTAACTCAACGTTTTATCAAAACAATTGATGCATCGTTTTCAAATTAATTTATGGTAATAACTATCACAACTGTAGTCTGTAGTGACCCAACTTGATATATCTTGCCGACAATTTGCAATGTATATCTATATGAACGAAAACCACGTAAATAAACAGCAAAAACAATAAAAACTAGTCACGTTTTACGTATGCATGTACAATGAAATTACTAAGTGTTGTATCGATAACAGACAGTAACAGTTACATATGTTTGTACTCACTACTCAAGATACGAACATTCAAAAGCTCATGAAATTTTCTTGAACACACGTTATCCATGCGAGCCTTTAAGGCAAACACAACACTGAAATCTTGAAATCAGATATGCATTCATTTACGTCAGTCATATAAATGTACTAACTATTTAAAAAAAAAAATAGGTCAAGAATGTACTAACTAATTAAGTTTGAATATCCGACACGTACATTGATATGTAAACTCCGTAATTAATTGATGGCTAAGCAGCTATATATTGTTTTGTAAGGAATTTTGCACGTGATTGAGAATCTGGCTTGAAACATTATACAAGTATAGTAATTAAATCACTAATTAGTGAATTAAGTATTTTAGCAGTACTGAAAACAAATAAAGTATTTAAGCCAATGAGTATATTCGTAAGAGGGACTTTTCATGTAATTTATGGAGCATGACCACATAATCATTGAGATTGGACACTCAGAAGTTGTTGTCAATGTTGATACTTGATACTATCAACTGATGCAAATATTCTGAGTTTCATTGAAAACAAAAAAAATAATTCTGAGTTTCTATTATTATTATTACTAGGTTAAGATCCGCGCCTTGCGCGGGATGAACATTATATATATAAATTATTTTATATATTATATGTTTATAGCATATTATGAAATAATAAATATATATTGAATAATTAAAAAGTCATTATCTACTACTTATATAATTAAATTGGTGCGAACATATAAATAAATTTAATAAATCGAAAAAAGATTTTTTTTATTTGATATGATATATATTCAAATTTAAATGATAGTAACATATATATGGTATATGTTAATATTAATATTTATTAGATGATGCTTTTTGCTCATATTTTTTTATCATTTGTATCTGTTATAGCAAAAAGTCTAAAATAGTGATAACAAAATTTTCACTGTGGAAATAATGGTTTAAATAATTTATAATATTTTAAAAAATTAAGTTGTCAATAATTTTTCAAATCTTTTGTCAAAAAAATGTTCAAAGTAAATTTCAAAATTACGATATTTATGTATTTTTATATGGCATATAATTTAATTTAAAATGATACATATATTTATATATCTTTTATTTTTGATACTTATTAAATGAGACTTTCAACTTATATTATTTTTCAATTATTTGTATCATGTCATAACAAAAGTTTTAAATCATAGATCACAAAATTTGAATGTGAAACTTTTAACAGTTTTAGTAATTTATACTCGTTTTTAAAAATTCAAAATATAATATATAAATAATTTTTTTAATTTTTATTATATGGTTACTATGATTGTTTAATTTATTTTAATAGCTTCTAATTAAACAAATATAATTATAATATACACTTATTTTTATCAAATCTTTATTATTCAAAATCATTAATTGTCATATATACTTTAGCTACATTAGGCAATTCCGTAATTTTATTTAAGAAAATAATGAATCACATTAATAATATATTTATTGTGGCTTAATAAAAATCTTTTATATATTTAAATGGACCAACCTATTTCTCTAAAGATTCTAAGAATCATTCTAGTGATGACACGTGATTACAAAAAAATGTTGCAATGCTTTTCAAATAATATATAGAGGATTGTGTTATTGACTTATTATTATTGTGAATGTGAACCCAGTCAAAATAGGTGTAGAAAGTGTGATAGAGAGAATAGATAAAAAAACAAAAGTGTGATAAGAAATTAAAAGCCGACAAAAGAAAAAGATGAAATAGAAATTAACTTAAAAGTTACAGGAAGAGAGAGAAAGTGTCGAGAGAGAAAGTGTCGTCGCCCCCGACGTCCGGTGGCGCGTCCGCGCGCGTGCCGGCGTCGGTGGCTCTATTTTTTCCGGTCAAGTCAAGGATTTCCGATGTGGTTTTCGATCTACCGACCCCCCCGATATGCTGACGGCTCTGGGTGAGGGTATCGCGCCAAGAAGGGATCGGCGCGTACGGTCTTCCCGACGGCGGCGATGCTGTTTTCTCTGGAGTCGGGGTGAGGGGTGAAGAACGGTTAATCGAAGCGGCAGACGGCTCATGAGTTCAGGTTTAGATCCCGGGGAGTAGAGGCTCTCTCAGCTCTACGACCGCCGGCCTTTGTTTCTGGGAGACGGTGGCTCTGTTAGCACCGTCATCGCCGGCTCCTGCTTCCGGAAGGCGGTAACTCAGTTAGTACCGCTCTTCTCGGCTTTGTTTTTTTCTTGTCGTTTCAGTCTCTCTAGTTTGTCTCTGCTTTCTTTCTCGGTGTAGTCAGATAATCAAAGCTTCATATTTCTTCCGCCTCTTGATCTCTCACCTGAAACGACTCGGTATGTCGGTGGTGGTTTGGTCAATGGTAGACGGTTCTGATGAGTCTACGCTGATCGTGTTTGGTGAGTGTTTGGCCCGGTCGTCATGGGATTCGGATGAGAGCGCGATGGAATGATGCTCTCCGATGTTTGTCCCCATGCGACATGGCGTTTGTGCGGTGGCAAGTTGAGGCTTGGGTGGCGCCGTCGACGTTCGGTGAGGCGCGGTAATTAGGGTTCCCTACCCTTGGTTTGGGTATGGGCTTAAGGTCCAGGTTGTTTAGGCTAAGGGTTTTTCTTCTTGGTGTTAGTTGGCCCGGTTTGTTTTGGGCCCGTTTGTAGTTCGGGTTTGTTTGGGCCTTGCCCTTTTTCAATGAAAATGAAAACATTATGACGGAAAAAAAAAAAGAAATAGAAATTAACTAATTTGATTTAATCGAAAAAGGAAAAAGTGGGGACAGTGGGAGGGGGAGCACATGGGACGAGAGAGAAGCTTACTTTTGGAAACTACACAATACCCCTAACTCTCATGTGCCTCTGCTTTTTACCCCATAATATTTTTAGATTTACAATATCATCCAAATAATGCCTAAAACGAAGTGGTTAATAAACATTTTTCATTTCAGCATCGCATCGCAGTAAAATTTCAAACTAACAATACTGTAAAATGTTTGTGCAAAAAGAAGCAATACTGAAAAATGTAAACGTTATCATTTTATATGTTAATTTATATATATATATCTAAAATTAAACTAACTAAAATATTTTACTAAACAAAAAATTGAGAGTCCATGTTTTTTACTTTTATAGTACGAAAATTCACACAGATGTATCATTTGACAGATTATAGAACCATCAACACTACCATTGTTGATGTTCTTTTAGTTTTACTGGTAGTTGTTTGTTGTAAATATGGTTTTCTATACTCGTTTGTGCTAATTAATCCGGTAAATATGCTGCTAAGTGTTTTACACAAATGTACAGTACTATAGTTTTGATAATTCTAATTAGGATGTCGACAGACGCTGGCTCATGGTTGGTTTAGATGTACGAGCCAGCCTGCTCCAGTCTTTCTCTGTTCTCTTCCCCATACCAAATAAAAAAGTTGTATTGTAATCATGTAATTTGACGTGATGTATAAGTGTGGCATAGCTATATCTTTTGACCTTCCATGGTTACAAAAAAGCTAAATATTTTCTTTTTAAGCTAAGGAAACGTCGGTCTGAGTAATAAAAGTACACATCTTTAACCTGTACCTGTCTAACCGAAAGGTGCTTTTGATATAGAAAACAAGAAAAACAGAGAAAGGTACTTTTGTTTTGAACCGGAGCAGGCCCATGTTTGGTAAGACTGGGCTATCTGGGCCATTCAAATTTCTTAAGACCCGGCTATCCGGCCCATTAATACTAGTTTATCAACCCCAAATATAAACTCGTTGAAAACAAGAAACGTCAAGAGTTAGTTCAAAGACTCTTAAAATGGAGAAAAAAGCAGTTTACAACTTTCAGATCATATGATTATGTAACTCAAAATCACAATGATTAGCAAGTTAATCGAATACTCTTATACCTCATTACATTTTGGTTTAAGGCATAGACCAAATTAAACATGCATATAACACTCTTAACGTCAATGGCAATAAATACACTTGCGGCTCAAGAATTGAAGAATACGTGTGTTGTGTTCTGATGACTGTACCTCTGGTTCATCATGATGATGCTGTCAGCTCAAGTCTGGTTGAGGTATTCGGCAGTTGCGTAACTCCCAAAAGCAGTGCATAATGGCTACTCTTGCATGATGTTACAACGCTTGTAAGCAACGATGTGGCTCAAGAGCCAATTTAGTCATGAGTTCGATGAGTTTTATTAAAGATGCAAAACATTAAATTTCGATGAAAGCATGTGTTTAGGCGACTATATGCTTCATTTCTGATCTCTTTTTTTCTTCGGTTCAAAATTAGGAAACCTTGATTGATACACTTGCATATTCTGTGCTCTGTGAAGAACATGTCTAGGAGCAATCGGTGGGTGAAGAAGACAATCGACTCGCTCAAATGGCTTCTGTAGTGTATTAAGATCTCATTGTGAAAAGTTAAATGTTTGTGTCAAGAGAGACAAATGATTGGTCACTTGTACTTTGTTGATAGTGATTTGACACTGGACAATGTAACGACAAGAATTCACATTACTAGCATATAATAAAATTACTTATTGTCGGGGGTAGGTCAGGGCATTCGAACCGGAATCGGCCAGAATAACCGGAACAACTCACAATTGTATTATTATATAAATTGATCGGGTTTTGCAAACTTTAACATACACTTTATTAATTATTATTAATTTTTTAAAAATCAACTTGCTATAAAAATATACATATTTTCTAACAAAAATAACAATTCACTTCTATTTTTGTCCGCTAAAACATAGCAACATTCATATACATAAGAAGAATGTTACATTTCTCTTGATTTACAGAGAAATACTATATTTTCTTCTATAAATGTTGGATAGTATAAAATTTATCTATTTCAAACAAAACATTGGAGTGTAATTCACATTTATTTGAATATGTTCCACTAAAATATAGAACTGTTATATTTCTTTCTATTTATATAAAATATTATATTATTTTATATAAATGGTGGATAATATAATACCCATATTTTTTGGTGAACGCCAAAACCATCGACTGCAATAAAAAATTATAGGTACAACGAAAGCAAATTTGACCGAGCGGAGAATTAAAATAATCGCTAGTAAACCGCTGAAAATAAAATTTGGGAACCAGTTGACGCTGAAAAAATCATCGTTTCTTTCACCTCTCGCAATCAACCACAAGTCAAGAAAAGCAAGCTGATGTTGTTTCATGAATGCATGCTGGGATGTGTTTTGCCGTGGTGATAGTTCAAATTTTCTGCCGCAACCACTGGTTTTGGCGTTCACCAAAAAAAAACAAGGGTAATATTTATCTATTTTAAAAAATATTCGAAAGAAACTCACATTTATTTTATAAATTTTCGATTTCTAAAAAAAGTGGATTGGTATGATCTTATCTTTGTTCTCAGAAAACTTTAGATTTTTTTTTGTTTAAATCTAAATAAAATTTTAACAAATCACGGATTTTATTATGTTTTTAATTTAAGAAAAGAAAAGAAAGTCAAAAGAGCTATTAAAAGGGTGAAAAAACCATCCAAAATCTCTCAAATGTCACCTGAAAAAAAGTAAAAAAAATAAACAAAACGCTGCCCGAAACTCATGCCCGAACTGCCCGACTCCTTCCAAAGTAGTAATCCCCCCTCTCTCTCGATTCTATTTTTTTTTCTTCTCGTTGATAAAAAAAAAACTCTCTCTCTCTCTTCTCTCTCTTTCTCTCGCTCGCTGGATCGAAAAAAAAAAAACAAAAATCAAAGGCGGCTTTCGATTCGCGTTCTTCGGTCTCCGCCTCTCAACGGATTAATCGTTCTTCTCGTGGTTAGATATTCGCGGATCAGGTACTTGAATTTAAAAAAAAGGAATCGTAATCGTATCTTCTTCTTCTTCGATTAATTAGGGTTTTCAATCGAATCGAATTGTGTATTTTGAAAAAGGGGAAAAAAAAATGAGAGACGTCGTCTATGCATGGGAGGGGGCTTTCTGAGGATAGGAAGAAAGGTCATCGTCGGCTTATGTTTAGACCTCCTTCGCGTCTAATTTCAAGCTTGGAGGCTTCTGGTGGTTCTTCCTCTCTATCTCTCTCTTCACCTTCTTCCTTCTCTAAGGTAATCAATTCTCCCTTTTTCCAACTTGATTGCTTGAAGATTGGTTCAATTGGATTTAAAGTCGAGATTTTTTTGATGTTTTCGGATTTGATTGGTTCAATTGGATTTAAAGTTTTGATTTTGATGATGGTTATTGCAGGACGGGAGGAGGATTAGTGTTGGTGACTGTGCTCTGTTTAAGCCGCCTCAGGATTGTCCACCGTTCATTGGTTTGATCCGTTTGCTCGTTCCGGAACGAGAAGGAGGAGGCAGCTTTAAGGTTCGTGTGAATTGGCTGTACCGACCCGGTGAGTTGAAGCTTGGGAAGGGCGTCCTTTTGGAGGCTCAGCCTAACGAGATCTTTTATTCCTTTCACGAGGATGAGATACCTGCTGCGTCTTTGCTTCATCCGTGTAAAGTTACCTTTCTTCCCAAAGGCGTTGAACTCGCATCTGGAATCTCTTCGTTTGTTTGCTGGAGGGTTTATGATGTTATGAATGAGTCTATTTGGTGGCTCACTGATCAAGATTATATCGATGTGAGTGAGATCGTAATCATTATTATCCAATTGTTGTTCTCTTCTGTTTCTTCTCTGGTTTTGACAACCCTTTTTTTTGTTTCTTTGTGCAGGAACGTCAACAAGAAGTAGATAACTTATTGCGTAAGACTCGTTCCAAGATGACATTACAGCAGGGTGGTCGTTCTCCTAAGTCAACGAATAGTCCGACAACATCTCAAGCGAAAACGGGAACAGAAGGTATGCAGAACAGCAGCTCTTCTTCTTCACAGGGTAAAGGAAGGAAGAGAGAGCGTGGTGATCAGGGTTCTGAATCTGTGAAAAGAGAACGCCCAAGTCGGATTGATGATGGTGGTTCTGGTTTTGTAAGAACAGAAAGCAGTTTGAAATCTGAGATTGCAAAAATTACTGAGAGAGGGAGGCTAGTGGATTCTGAAGGGGTTGAGAAATTGGTACAGCTCATGCTGCCTGAGAAGAATGAGAAGAAAACAGATTTGATTGGGCGGTCCATTCTTGCAAGCGTTGTAGCAGCAACAGACAAGTTTGATTGCCTCAGTCGTTTTGTCCAGCTGAGGGGATTACCTGTTTTTGATGAGTGGCTACAGGAAGTTCATAAAGGGAAAATTGGGGATGGGAGCAGTCCCAAAGACAATGGTAGATCAGTGGACGATTTTCTTTTGATCTTGCTGCGTGCTCTTGATAAGCTGCCTGTGAATCTCAATGCTCTTCAGACTTGCAACATTGGAAAGTCTGTTAACCATTTGCGATCACATAAGAACTCGGAAATCGGGAAAAAGGCAAGGAGCTTGGTTGATACATGGAAGAAACGTGTTGAGGCAGAAATGGATGCCAAGTCGGGATCTAATCAGGGTGCATCTTGGCCTGGAAGATATCGTCAGTCTGAAGTTTCTCATGGCGGTAGACATTCAGGTGTATCTGCTGATGCAGCCAGGGCATCAGCATCTCATCAACATCCATCTAAGTCCGTGTCTGTCATAATACCGTCAGATAACAACATGAAGTCTGCAACCACATCTCCAAGTTCTACTAGATCAGCACCATCACTTGGAACAGGTGTAGCTGTCGTTAATGATGGGCAACAAAGAGATACTGGTGCAGTCCATAGGGAAGTTGGGCTGAGCAGGAGCTTCTCATCACAAAGAACAGCAACTGAAAAGACTCCTGACATACCTATGGCTGAAGGTTGCAGTAACAAGTTAATTGTTAAGCTGCCAAAACGTGGTCGCAGTCCGGCACAGAGTTTTAGTGGAGGTTCCTTTGAGGATCATGCAGCTGGTAGTAGCAGGGCTCCATCACCTGTTCCTTCAGAGAACAATGATACAAATCGACCTAATTTTAGCCTTGATGGGTCTAGTAAAATAGAAGATATTATCAAACCCACGTCTCCTACCTTAGGAGATGTTGTGAAAACTGGAAAAGGGGATAGTGGATCACACAGCTCAATGAATGCCTTGATTGAAAGTTGTGTCAGGGACTCTGAGGCAAATGCATGTGAGGCTGGTGTGGATGACGTTGGAATGAATCTTCTAGCTTCTGCTGCTGCTGATGAAATTTCCAAATCCCCTGTTGCATCACCCGCGGTATCCCTGGTTTCAGATTCCTTGATGAATGATATTTCAGAGAACCATACAACAGGCTTGCCTAACGAGCAAGCTGAAGCTCTTGCCAAGGATCCCACCATTGTTGAACATGTCGGTAGTAGTGGCGAGCAGTTGGCCTCTGTAGTGAATGTGAATGATTCTAAGCCCTCTGATTCAGAAATGGAAGAGTTGCAAAGATTGGTGGATCAGTGCCTAGAAAGCAATGAAAATTCAGATGATGTTGCCCCAACCGCTGGGCACACATCAGGCATTAGGGGAAACATTTCTGATGATGGTGATAGTCGGGTAGTTGCTGACGTAAAGACTGAAGAGATATCAGAGACAGATGGAGTGGCAGATACAGTGATGAGGACAGGAAACTCTGCCTTACGTAAATGTAAAACCGTTGGCAAAAGTCAAAATGAGGATTCTTTGACTGCTGAAGATTCACATTTGGAGGCTGCTGGTGGTGCTCAGGTGGAAGATAAACCAAAGGTGATATTAAGTTCTGAGCTAGTTAATAAAATGGGTGAAGTGGTTTCAGTTTTGTCAGAGTTTGCCAAGGATAGGAGTACTGAAAATGTTGATAGATCGATGCCAGAGAAATTGTCTGATGATAATGATTGTGGTGGAACAGCTAACGATCGAAAGGCTGCTTGTACATCAGTGGAAACTTCTGCGCCAGCTGAATGTAAAGCCATCGTATTATGTCCCAAAGTAGAATCCTTGGTTGTTGCAAATTCACACTCTGATAACAAGGAAGAGCATAAACCCCCGGTAGTCTTGAGTTCTGAGTTGGATAAAGAAACGGCTGAAGATGTAACTGTTTCGTCCGAGCTCCCCAAGGGCATAGCTGCAGAAAAGATGGACGTGGGGATTAATCATGTGAACCAGACAGATAAACAGAGCAAGCCTGTGACAGCGCATCTGTACTCATCTTTAACTAACGGTGAAGTTGAGCATGTAGAGGCGTCTCTAAAGAGTGCTGAAGTCGGAAAACGGTGCGCCACGACAACATGTGATGATGGGGATGAAGCCGAGGAATGTACCTCTGTTGCCAAAGATGTTCCTTCAGTTTCAGCTTCAGCTTCAGCTTCAGCAGGGTCAGAGCTAGAAGCCAGAGTTGAATTTGATCTAAATGAAGGTTTCAGTGGGGATGATACACGAGATGGGAATTCAAATAACTTCTCTGGATCATTATCTTTAACACCTACTCCTTTACAGCCCAGTCTACTTCCTGCATCCGTTACAGTTGCTGCTGCTGCAAAAGGTGCATTTGTTCCGCCTGATGATCTGTTGAGAAATAAAGCAACTGTTGGCTGGAGAGGATCTGCTGCCACTAGTGCCTTCCGGCCACCTGAGCCAAGAAAAGTCCAAGAGGTGCCACTAAACATGAATAATGTGGCTTCCTGTGATGCTTCGACAACTGCTGGCAAGCAAACAAAGACATTCTTCGACTTCGACCTAAATGTACCGGATGAAAGAGTTCTTGAAGAGCTGTCTTCCCAAAGATTTGCCAATCCCTCTGGTGTACTGGATCTTGATCTAAACAGACTTGATGATCCAGCCGATATGAATAATCATACAGTAAGCAGTGGTCATCGGGTGAATTCAACTTTTCAACAGACAAACTTATCTTCTGGTGGTAGTAGGGATTTTGATTTAAACGATGGACCTGCTGTTGATGATGTTAACGTTGTTGAGTCATCTCTGGGTTTTAGTCAAAATTCCCGAAGTGCACAGCCAATGATCAGTGGAATAAGGCCTGGCTTCTCATCTTGGTTTCCTGCTGTTAACAATTATTCAGCAATGAGCATTCCTCAAGTCTTGCCTGAACGTGGCAATGGACCGCAGAGAATGGTTGGTCCAACATCTGAAGTTTCATCATATACACCTGATATGTACAGAGGCCCTGTTTTACTGTCTTCTCCAGCAGTTTCATTCCCACCATCAGCATTTCAGTATCCTGGGTTTCCTTTTGGTTCCAGCTTTCCTCTTTCCTCAGCAAATTTTTCAGGTGCTTCAACACCATACATGGACTCTTCATCAAGTGGCAGGCTATGCTTCCCTCCTGTCAACTCTCAAATATTGGGTCCAGGAGTTGCCATCCCTTCTAACTACCCAAGGCCTTATGTCGTTAATCTCCCAAACAGCAATGGTGGAGTTTCGGACAGCAACAATGCAAAATGGTTGAGATCTGGTCTTGACTTGAACTCTGGACCAGGAGGGCATGAAACTGATGGCAGAGATGAAGCAGCACTTGTACAAAGACAGCTATCTTCCTCTGGTTCTTTACCCTTGAAAGATGAAGCAAGAATGTATCAAATGTTTGGTGGTACTCTCAAGAGGAAGGAACCAGACAGTGGTGGATGGGATGGATACAAGCAACCCTCTTGGCAATAACAAACCTCAGAATCTCTTTGTAGGCCGTTGCACTAAGCATGTAAGCATATTTTTACTCTCTTCTTTCAGCTCTAGCATCTTCTGTTTCTTTCTTTATATTATCTCTCGCTGACTGTGTTTCTAATTCATCTTTGTTGGCTCTTAGGTACTCTTGAAGATAAAAGCAGACGCTAACTTAGTTCCTTATCTCTTTTAGAGATGCAAGCGAGTGTTTAGTTTATGTTTTTTTTTCTCTTTTTTTTTGGAGCTCTGCTGTAAAAGAAAAAATGATGGTCATTGTTGGTATGAGACTGGTAAAATCTGACATGGTTTGTGTATTATATAGTCAGCAGCAACTCTTTTGTAGATTTTTTTACTTGTGGTTAGTTATGGTTGAATCCACATTTCAGAACTTTTAGTCTCTGTTATAACAAAATGGCTCATATATTGCAATAACAGGTAGTAACTGATTGTACCATCTGCTAACTCACAACCCACATGTGTACATAGTTCCTCCAAAAATCTCTCTCTCCCCTGCGGTTTTCCCTTGGTGGTTGAAAGCTTGGGATTCAAGAGAGGTTTTGCAGAGGAAGAAAATGATTACTGTGCTGCAGAAGCCATGTAACAACCAAAGGGGAGATTTTGTACCACTTCCTGGTACAATATAGGGAACAGTTACAGCAAACAAAGCAAGACTTTGGGTTAAGAAACTCCACTATACAGCAAACTACGCAGCTCTTTTTGATTTGAATGTTTCATTATACCTTGAGACAAAACCGTGCAAATGGTTGTTCTGAGATTCCTTAAAGAACCTGCATTGCTTCCACTCCACTGATCCCAAGCATTCCAACATCATTTGCACCATCTCCAATTGCCAGTTTTGACTGGTCTTGTCACCTATGCAATTATGGAACCTTCAAGTAGCTAACATTACCGTCTCAAAATCTTGAGATGTTCTACATATTCTGTGCCTTGTGAAGAACATGTTTAGGAGCAATCGGTGAGTGAAGAAGCCAAATGTCACTGGAAGCTACTCAAATAGCTTCCGAGTCTCATTGTACAAAAAGTTAATGTCTGTGTCAAAGAGAGACAATGATTGACTTGTACTTTGATGACAGTGATTTGACACTGTACAATGTAACCAAAAGATCCTCGCATAAAAATCATAACCAAACATAACTTGTTGTGGAGGGTAGGTCACCACATTCAAACCGTAATCAGCCAGAATAAACTGGATCAAATCACAAAATTATTATATAAACTGATCGGTTTTGTAAACTTGTGGAAACAACTTATTCATGCTTATAATTTTAGTTTGCTTGCTATATAGATAATCTCTCTTCTAGTTTTTTTCCACTAAAAATAGAATTTTTCAAATACATAGGAATTTTACTCCATTTTTTTACGACACTTATTTTATAAGATAAGTATTAGTCATGGCTGATACGTTCCAAAGAGACTCTCTCTCAGACCAGATCTGATCTACATGGAAAAAAGAAAATTTCAATATTTCTTATCTTCTTGGCAAGAGAATGTGCACATATCTAAAGATACAGAAAATGAAGATTTTACTCCAATATGTTATATTTTTTTTTCTATTTTTAGATGAATGTTATATTTTCTTCTATAAATATTAGATAATACTTCCCAGTTTCTTAAAAAGTGTGTTTAGAGTTTTATTTTTATTTCAAAAAGTGTGTCGTTTTTTATTTTCAATACAAAATTTAAATAAATGTTCATTTTTAACCTTATTGTATTAGTGTATTAAATAAATAAAAAAGTGTGTCAACGGATAAAATAGAGTTTCTAATTAAATTTTAAATACGCGAGAACATTTTTTAAAATACACTATATGAAACAAAATGAGCAGATCATTTCTCTAATTTTATTTTATAAAGTACTCACATTTATTTTTGAGTTTGTTGATTAAAAATGATCCTAAATTTCGTTTGATTTTTATAAATGATCAGACTTTTTTTTGTGTTTAACCCAAATAACTTTTTTTTTTAAATCACGAAGTTCGTTTTGTTTTAAATTTAGGAAAAAATTAGAAAAATCAAAAAGAGCTATAAAAAGGGGGGAGAAAAGAAAAACACACTCAAATGTCACCAGAAAACCAAAAACAAAATAAATAAAAACGCTGCCCGAAACACATGCCCGAACTGCCCCGACTCGTAGTACCCCCCTTTTGCCTTCGTCTCTCTCTCTCTCTCTCTCGATTTTATTTTTTCTTCTTCTTCTTCTTCTTCTTCTTCTTCTTCGCTGGATCGAAAAAACAAACAAGGGCGTGCTTTCGATTCGTGTCTCGCACTCTACGGGGGTTTCTTCTTCTTCTCGCTGTTGGATCTTCGCGGGTTGATTGGATCAGGTACTCGATTTCAAAAATCAATCCCTAAGGAATCGCATCTTCTTCTTTTAATCTCAATTTTAGGGTTTTTTTAATCGCAAACCAATTCTGAAAAGGAAGACGAAATTGTGTTTGTTTTGATTCGAAAGGGGAAAAAATGAGAGACGGCTATGCATGGGAGGAAGAAAGGTCATCGTCGTCTGCTTATGCTTAGACCTCCTTCGCGTCTAATCTCAACCGCTTCTTCTTCTTCGTCTCTCTCTCTCTCTTCACCTTCTTCCTTCTCTAAGGTAACTTGATTCGTCTCAATTGGCTTTTGATTGGTTCCGATTTGATTTAAAGTTTTGATTTTGATGATGGTTAGTGCAGGACGGGAGGAGGATTAGTGTTGGTGACTGTGCTCTGTTCAAGCCGCCTCAGGATTGTCCACCGTTCATTGGTTTGATCCGTTTGCTGGTTCCGGAACGAGAAGGAGGAGGTAGCTTTAAGGTTCGTGTGAATTGGCTGTATCGACCCGGTGAGTTGAAGCTTGGGAAGGGCGTCCTTTTGGAGGCTCAGCCTAACGAGATCTTTTACTCCTTTCACGAGGATGAGATACCTGCTGCGTCTTTGCTTCATCCGTGTAAAGTTACCTTTCTTCCCAGAGGCGTTGAACTCCCATCTGGAATCTCTTCGTTTGTTTGCTGGAGGGTTTATGATGTTATGAATGAGTCTATTTGGTGGCTCACTGATCAAGATTATATCGATGTGAGTGAGTGAGTGATTAAAATTCGTTATCCAATTATGTTTCTTCTCTGGTTTTGACAAGTCTTTTTTTTTTTTTAATGCAGGAACGTCAACAAGAAGTAGATAAGTTATTGTGTAAGAGTTTACAGCAGTGTGGTTGTTCTCCTATGTTAACAACATCTCAAGTGAAAACAGGAACAGAAGGTATGCAGAACAGTAGCTCCTCTTCTTCACAGGGCAAGGGAAGGAAGAGAGAGCGTGGTGATCAGGGTTCTGAATCTGTGAAAAGGGAACGTCCGAGCCGAGGTGATGATAGCGGTTCTGGTTTTGTAAGAAAAGAAAGCAGTTTGAAGTCTGAGATTGCAAAAATTACTGAGAGAGGGAGGCTAGTGGATTCTGAAGGGGTTGAGAAATTGGTACAGCTCATGCTACCTGAGAAGAATGAGAAGAAGACAGATTTGATTGGGCGGTCCATTCTTGCAAGTGCTGTAGCAGCAACAGACAAGTTTGACTGTCTCAGTCGTTTCGTCCAGCTGAGGGGTTTATCTGTTTTTGATGAGTGGCTACAGGAGGTTCATAGAAGGAAAATTGGGGATGGGAGCAGTCCCAAAGAAAATGATAGATCAGTGGACGAGTTTCTTTTGATTTTACTACGTGCTCTTGACAAGCTGCCTGTGAATCTCAATGCTCTTCAGACTTGCAACATTGGGAAGTCTGTTAATCGATTGCGATCACATAAGAACTCAGAAATTGGGAAAAAGGCAAGGAGCTTGGTTGATACATGGAAGAAACGTGTTGAGGCAGAAATGGATGCCAAGCCTGGAAGACCTCGTCAGTCTGAAGTTTCCCATGGCAGTAGACACTCAGTTGTATCCTTTGATGCAACCAAGACATCAGTGTCTCATCTACATCCTTTTAAGTCCGTGTCCGGTATTTCAGATAACAGCGTGAAGTCTGCAACCACCTCTCCAAGTTCTACTAGATCAGCCCCATCACCTGGAACAGGTGTTGCTGTTGCTAACGTTGGGCAGCAAAAAAATACTGTTGCAGTCCACGCAGAAGGTGGGCTGAGCAGGAGCATCTCATCACAAAGAACTGTAACTTTTGAGAAAGCTGAAGGTTGTAGCAATAAGTTGTTGGTTAAGCTGCCTAAATGTGGTGAACGTGGTGGTGAGCACGAGAAGGCTGTTAATGAGTCTAGTAAAATAGAAGATATTGTCAAGCCCACGTCTCCTACCTCGGGAGATGATGTCAAAACTGAAAAAGGGCATGGTGAATCACACAGCTTAATGAATGCTTTGATTGAAAGTTGTGTCAGGGACTCTGAGGCGAATGCATGTGTGGCTGGTGCAGATGATGTTGGAATGAATCTTCTAGCTACTGTTGCTGCTGATGAAATGTCCAAATCCCCTGTTGCATCACCCTCGGTATCTCGGGTTTCAGATTCTTTGGATGGCTTGCCTAGCGAGCAAGCGGATAATGTGAATCTCACCATTGTTGAACATGTCAGTAGTAGTGGCGAGCAGTTGGCCGTTGTAGAGAATGAAAATGATTCTAAGCCGGGAGATCTTGATGAGAACTCCGATTCAGAAATCGAAGAGTTGCAAAGATTGGTGGATCAGTGCCTAGAAAGCAATGAAAATTCAGATGATATTGCCCCAACCGCTGGGCACACATCAGGCATTGGGGGAAACATTTCTGATGATGGTGATAGTGGGGTAGTTAGTGACCTAAAGACTGATGAGATATCAGAGACAGATCGAGTGGCAGATACAGTGATGAGGACAGGAAACTCTGCCCTACGTATATGTAAAACCATTGGCATAAGTCAAAATGCAGATTCTTTGACTGCTGAAGATTCACACTTGGAGGCTGCTGGTGGTGCTCAGGTGGAAGATAAACCAAAGGTGATATTAAGTTCTGAGCTAGTTAATAAAATGGGTGAAGTGGTTTCAGTTTTGTCAGAGTTTGCCAAGGATAGGAGTACTGAAAATGTTGATAGATCGATGCCAGAGAAATTGTCTGATGATAATGATTGTGGTGGAACAGCTAACGATCGAAAGGCTGCTTGTACATCAGTGGAAACTTCTGCGCCAGCTGAATGTAAAGCCATCGTATTATGTCCCAAAGTAGATTCCTTGGCTGTTGCAAATTCGCACTCTGATGTAGTCGATGATAACAAGAAAGAGCAGAAACCCCCGGTAGTCTTGAGTTCCGAGTTGGTTAAAGAAACGGGTGAAGATGTAAAAGTTTCGTCTGGGTTCTCCAAGGGAGTGGCTGCAGAAAAGATCGACATAGGGATTAATCATGTGAACCAAACAGATAAAAAGAACAAACCTGTGACAGCTCATCTGGACTCATCTGTAACTAAGATTGAAGTTGAGCATGTGGAGGCGTCTCTAAAGAGTGCTGAAGTCGGAAAACAGTGCGCCACGACAACATGTGCTGATGGGCATGAAACAGAGGAATGTACCTCTGTTGCCAAAGATGTCCCTTCAGTTTCAGCTTTAGCAGGGTCAGAGCTGGAAGCCGGAGTTAAATTTGACCTAAATGAAGCTTTCAATGGGGATGACACACGAAAGGAGAATTCAAGTAACTTCTCTGGATCGTTGTCTTTGACATCTACTCCTTTACAAACCAGTCGACCTCCTGCATCCATTACAGTTGCTGCTGCTGCAAAGGGTGCTTTTGTTCCGCGTGATGATCTGTTGAGAAATAAACCAGCTGTTGGGTGGAGAGGATCTGCTGCCACTAGCGCCTTCAGACCAGCTGAGCCAAGAAAAGTCCAAGAGGTGGCTTCCTGTGATGCTTCTACAACCGCTGGCAAGCAAACAAAGACACTCTTGGACTTCGACCTAAATGTACCGGATGAAAGAGTTCTTGAAGAGCTGCCTTCCCAAAGATTTGCCAATCCCACAAATCCCTCTGGTGTACTGGATCTTGATCTAAACAGACTTGATGATCCAGCCGATATGAATAATCATACAGTAAGCAGTGGTCATCGGGTGAATTCAACTTTTCAACAGACAAACTTATCTTCTGGTGGTAGTAGGGATTTTGATTTAAACGATGGACCTGCTGTTGATGATGTTAACGTTGTTGAGTCATCTCTGGGTTTTAGTCAAAATTCCCGAAGTGCACAGCCAGTGATCAGTGGAATAAGGCCTGGCTTCTCATCTTGGTTTCCTGCTGTTAACAATTATTCAGCAATGAGTATTCCTCAAGTATTGCCTGAACGAGGCAGTGGACCGCAGAGAATGGTGGGTCCAACATCTGAAGTTTCATCATATACACCTGATATGTGCAGAGGCCCTGTTTTACTGTCTTCTCCAGCAGTTTCATTCCCACCATCAGCATTTCAGTATCCTGGGTTCCCTTTTGGTTCCAGCTTTCCTCTTTCCTCAGCAAATTTTTCAGGTGCTTCAACACCATACATGGACTCTTCATCAAGTGGCAGGCTATGCTTCCCTCCTGTCAACTCTCAAATATTGGGTCCAGGAGTTGCCATCCCTTCTAATTACCCAAGGCCGTATGTTGTTAATCTCCCAAACGGTAGTAGCAATGGTGGAGTTTCGGACAGCAGCAACAATGCAAAATGGTTTAGATCTGGTCTTGACTTGAACTCTGGACCAGGAGGGCATGAAACTGATGAAGCAGCACTCGTACAAAGACAACTATCTTCCTCTGGCTCTTTACCTTTGAGAGACGAAGCAAGAATGTATCAAATGTCAGGTGGTACTCTCAAGAGGAAGGAACCAGACGGTGGGTGGGATGGAGGAGGATATAAGTAATCGTTATGGCAAATAACAAACCTGTGAATTTCTTTGTAGGCCGTTGCACTAAGGCTGTAAGCATATTTTTACTCTCTTCTTTCACCTTATGTTGTCTCATGTTTGTTTCTCTCTCGTTCTCTGACGTTGTTTCGTATTCCTCTTGTTCGCTCTAGGTACTCTGAAGATAAAAGCAGACAGCACGCCACAAAGGACAGTTTCTTAGGAAAAAAAAGAAAATCTGACCCCTCTGTTTTACAATCATTCGTGTAGATACACCTCCAAACAGTTTCTGTTTTTCACAGGCATGGCTTATAAAACTCTCAGATAGATAAACCAAGACCATCATCATCATCGCTTTGTTTATTTGCTCTCATCTCCCAGAGTTTTACCAGGTGATCTTTTTAAAAACAACACACTACTCTTTGCCTTGTCTAACATCTATGTATCTGGACCAAAAGGCAAGACGAGAGTGTTTAGTTTATGTTTTTTTTATAAAGTTCTGCTGTAAGAAAGAAAAATGATGGTGATGGTCCTTGAAGCATTGTTGGTATATGAGACTGAGAGATTAAAATTTGCCATGGTTTGTATTATATAGTCAGAACTCTTTTCTAGATTGTTCTACTTGTGGTAGTTGTGTGTCGAACAAGTGAACACTTTTACTCTCTGTTGCAACAAAATGGCTGATGATATATATTGCAGTGACAGGTTTGAAACAAATAAAACATAATTGAGTTTGACAATAATAGTAAAAGCTCTCTATCTCTCTCTTCCATGTAAACTATTGATTGACTATGATTGACTATATATATATATATATATAATGTCTCTCATTTATCATACAAACTCAAAAGTGGAATACAAAAACATCAGACAGAGTTTGGGTTATCATCAATGCCGGGTCACTATCCTCCCACACAAAACGTTTCTGTCCAAAAACAAAGAGGTGAAGTCAGTGTCTTTTTCAAAGGAATCTAGAAGCAGAAGTCTATGAAGGTTTATTGTGTATACACTCACGATAAACACCCGTGGTGATTCGACTGTTGCTTCTTCTTTTTCTTGGTCTTGTCCTTCTGTTTAACCACCGGTTTGATCACTTCCTTGATTGCCGAATCAAAAACTGCTTTGACATTCTGCAAAATGTAAACTCTCAACGCTCAAGAGTTGTCTAAGACTATGCAGCTCGAGTCAATGTAAATGAATCTGTTATATACCTGTTGAGTTTTTGAGCTACATTCAATGTAATATGTTGCACCAATTAGCTTACGCAATTCCTCTCCCTGTCACCCCAAAACGTTTAACTCATACACACACAAAGCTACTGAAATCTACTGAGATCAAACCTGTGCAGTAGTTACAGGGGATAGTCCAGGATGGTCAGCCAGATAATGCTTATCCTCACGGAGATCTACATTTTGATGTAGTAACTAAGAATCAATAATACATGCAACATATCTGAAACAATGCAGAGGCAAATGCTCATCAGTTTCTTACCCAATTTGGTACCGACAAGAACTAATGGAACTCCTGGAGCAAAGTGTTGGAGTTCAGGGATCCACTGAGACTCAACAAGAAGAAGTCATACATAACATTAGAAATGACTTGACATTGTTACAAGTCTTATTGAGTTCAAAGAGAGATGCATGAAACAAAACCTTTTTAAAAACATTTTCATAGCTAGCTCGGCTGACCAATGAGAAAGACAAGACGAAAACATCTGCTCCTCTGTAACTTAAAGGCCTTAATCTGTTATAGTCTTCTTGCCCTGCAAAACAAAACACAACCCAAACAGGATCTTGGTCTATGCAACAATATCTCAAATCAATCAAAAGAAAAGAAATGTTGGTTACCAGCAGTATCCCATAGCCCTAAGTTCACAGTAGTTCCTTCAACTACAACGTTTGCACTAAAGTTGTCAAAAACCGTTGGTACATAGTCCTGTTTACAACCAATTCACAGTTTTGCATAAATCAACTCTAAAGAAAGATTGTTAGGAGAAAGAGAACACAAATATCTGGATCATAGTTCATGCATAATCCCCCTAGTAAAGGAGCTAACTTTGAATCACACAGATGAATTCTAAGAACCTTTAAGCAATAGGGAAGCTAAAATTTGACAAACCCAGAAAGATTTTCAGTAAAAGATTGAAACTTTCAAGAACATTCTGAAGAATCCAGATGTTGTTAGGAGAAACACAAAGCTGGATCTTAGTTCATGCATAATCCCTATAAAAAGGAGCTAACTTTGAATTACAAAGATGAATTCTAAGAACCTTTAGCAATAGGGAAGCTAAAATTTGACAAACCCAGAAAGATTTTCAGTAAAAGATTGGAACTTTCAAGTGAATCTGAGAAACCCAGATGAGATTCTTGATCAAAATTTCAGAGAGAGAGAGGTGTAGTTAACGAACTACTCACAGTAGGGAACTTGTTGCTGGTGTGTAGCAGATGAGCATACAGGTTTTACCAACGGCACCATCACCAACAGTTACACATTTGATGAACTTTGAAGCACTTGAAGCCATTCTTCTTCTCTACAACACATTCACAAGAAATAAAACAGAGAGAGAGAGATAAAAGTGAGGTGATGATTACTTTAATATGAGAGGAGTGAGATAATTAATATAAATGTGTTTAAATGGGTGTTTGTTGGCTTTGTTTGAAGGAGCGGTGGTGAACTCACATGATGAGCATCCATCTTTTGCTTCTTGAGTTAATGACACAACACCAGTTGTTACAATACATATTATTACGCCACGGTAATAACCATTTACTATGCAGTCTTTAATAATAGTCACGTTGAGCAATAGTGACAAGTCAAGATGGCTGATGATGTCATTCATATCATATGTGCATGCACTAACATGTACTGTTGAATACATGTTTTTGTTATTTTTGTGTTTCTCTCGGATATGCCATGTGAAATAGTATAGACTATAGAGCATAAAAACTTCTTCAATGGTGAGATACTCTTATAAGTATCAACCCAAATACAACATTGGTTTTTTTAATTAAAATTTGATTATCTATTTATTTAAAAAAAATCTAAATCATTATGACATGTGAAGATGGGCTTCTCAAAAAGAAAAATATTACATATCTAATTTAAAAAACTTTTCTAGCATTTCCACACCATTTCCTTCTTTTCAATATTTTCTTTTGTTCTCATTGGATGATCCTTTAAAATACTCCTAATGTGGATGTTCTAGCTTATTATGAGTTTTATATAGAATTTTAGGATGTTTTATCATTAAACAAAACAGCTCCATAGAAAATCACTGAAACCAGCATTTCAACAAATACATTATACGAAAAGATTTATCAGTTTTTTTTTCTGTTAAAAAATATGTTTATCATGCTACTTGACTATTATTATAAATAATGTTTATAATTAAAATAGAAAAATAGTATGGTATGCAACTGTTTATATAATATTTGTTATTTTATTTATACTTGTAGAAAATGGCCTGGCCTTTTTGTGGACCTGTATATTTTCAAAAACTTTATCATGGAATTTACTCCATAATCAGTGGCGGATCCAGACCAATTATTGATGGGGGCACGTAACTAACAAATATATTAAATTAATTTAAATAAAAAAATAAATATATTTAAATATTAAATCTGCAAGAAAAAAATAAACTTCAATTTTATTCAACTCAGAATTTTTTTATAAAATAGTTTTATAACTATTTCTTTACAAATGTAACTAATCATATAGCATACTATTACAATTAAAATTAATTTGAATATATATAAAAAGTAGTCTTCAAATTTACACATTCAGAACAACATATCAATATCTTACAGAACTTGTTAAATCAATTAATCATATCATAAAGAACTAAACTCTAAAACATTAAATAAGACGTAAAAAAAGATTAAATAAAAATGAATGTGAGTAATTAGTTTTTTCAGTAGCAATGCTAATGTCTATTATTAAAAATAAGGACCTAAAATGTGCTATAAAGTTGAAATTTAAAAATGAGGTATATATTATAATGGAAAGAACTATTAAACACACAAATAAGTGACAAAAAAAAACAGACAAATAAAGAAGACAAAGATATGCTAACACAAAAATAATAATATTTACAATAAATAAAATGTAGGGAAATCTCACTAATATTACCGTGAAGAAAGATATTGTAATAATGTAGTCATGTCATACAAGACATTAATATACACCAAAAGATAAAAGTAAAACCAGGGAAAAAGAAGCAAAAAGTTGGTTTCGAACCATGTACGAAGTCAACAGAAATGGAGAATCTTTACCAACTGTTCCACGAAATCATTAATAAATGTTTACTAAATAAAATTGTAAAAGTAGTTGGGGGCACGTGCCCCGTAGCTGATACTGTAGATCCGCCCCTGTCCATAATATAATGTAAACTCGACCAACAAGAGTTCGTTGGCAACAACCAGCAACAAAAATTCAAGAATCACAAAAGAATCATAGCAACTTTTATATATCGAACATTCTTACCAAATAATTCATTTTTGTTTGTTAATAGATACAGATTGTACAGTTATGCTTTAGAAAATAAAAGTGCTGTTAATCGATATCACATGTGTTTATATATATAATGATTTATAGATGGATTTTTTTTTTTTTGATTTATAGATGGAAGTTGGGGATCAAACCTTGTAAGGACATCTACCAAAAGCCGTAGCTCAATGATTAACAAAGTTATATAAATATATAAAGATAAGTTAATTGTTGGAGTAATACCTACGACTCTATATATCGACGCAACCACCATGAATATGAAAATGCAAAAGTCTGTTAATTAGAGAGGTGTTGTTCACAAGGAGGACCACGGGGCTTGTTACTCTCTAGCTAGTTGAAAAATGTATTTTATTTCAGTATTTTACAAGTCATTCCCACCAACACTTCCAAAAATATATAATAAGAAATTGCTGACTAATAATACAATAAAATGACAAAGCATGGATTTAATATGTCAAATAAACATACTTAATGAAACGAAAACTGCGAAATTAAACTAGTTATAATTAAACTATAAAATGTAATATACAATACCTTCTCATATTCAAAACACAGTTTTACAAGTTTTGTTTAATCATGCAGTTCTATATATCATATGATTCATTATACAAAAGAAAAAGGCCATACGCAGAAGACCAATGACGTAATTAACATGAAATCCTCTAAAAAAGAAAAGCCTCAAAAGTTACAAAGGGACAATGGGAGCCAAGGTTTTAAATGTTTTTATAACGAAAATAAACATCTCTATATTAAACGCCTTCAAAAACTTATCAGCACAACCAATTAGACGATCAATCACATTTTTCATAACCGATAATCATATAAACTATTAACATACCTCAATTCAATATGGGCCGCATTGGATTTTCTTTAGTTGAACATCAAGTTTGTATTGGATCTGATGTGCCCGGGACGTTCCAACCCGCATATGAACGGAAGAAAATTTATACTCTTCTCTACTTTTGTTCCAAAATAAGTTAACTCACGAGGCTAACTTTTTTTTCCTTAATCACGGGTTATCTGGATCAAAGTTAAGTAATGTCCTAAGGAAGATATTACTGACGACTAATCTGACCTCTAATTTTCTAATGAAACATAATACATGACTTCATTTTCATCGGGCTATCTAACTTAGTTATAAGTCTCAGGCTATGAATTAATGATTAACCAAAGGTTGAGAAAAACAAAACTATAAAGATGATAGAATTGCAACTGATTTCATTATCATGTAGAACCAATGTCTTGCTGACAAAATTTAACAAAACAAATTGTAACAGAAAGTGAAATAATAAAATGGCAGCAGTATTTTTTTTTTTGGACAACGGCAGCAGTATAATATGATATGAAACTATGCTTCAGGAACATTGAATGCAAATGAAGAGCCGGATGTTGCTCATGCATGGGGTACCCAAACGGCTTCATGGTTCATATTGTTAACACTTGTCACGCATTAGTTACTCTACCGACTCATACTCTACTGACTCACAGACTTGCTATTAAACTCCAATTCTTACCGTTTGTTGATAAAACAGAACCCAAAAAATAATTCAAATACTAAAAGAAAATAAAAAAACAGAACCAAGAAACATACCAGAAAAGAGTTGTTTCATCAAACAAACAAACTGATCACATATCAGAAACATATAAAAAAAAGCAAGACACTAAAGAAAATATATAAAGAAGATTGAAACATCATCGAAAAAGAATAGAAAAATCTTTAAAAGACAGGACTTCTTCAAGATACATAGCAACATGACGGACGCCCACACTGCCCGGACGATCGTTGGAATAATCGGTAAGTCCTCACAAAAATTAATCAAACATACATTTCATAGTGCAATCAACAAAAACAAACCTCGCTAATTAATGAAAAATAAGTAATTAATTATTAACTTTATTGATAGTTTTTTGGGTTATCATATATATGTTCAGGAAACGTGATCTCTTTCGGCTTGTTCTGCTCTCCAATGTAAGCACATACTGTATTAGATATTCTTTGTTTCTGCATGTTGTCATAAACCATTACATGCAATGAAATATATTTTATATACTATATGTGAAAACTATGCAGACCAACGATGATAAAGATATGGAAGATGAAGTCAGTGTCGGAGTTTAAGCCAGATCCGTACCTAGCCACGGTTTTAAACTGCATGATGTGGAGTTTTTATGGACTTCCTTTTGTCCATCCCGATAGTCTCCT
The DNA here is from genome assembly GCF_020379485.1 of Brassica napus. Classification (NCBI taxonomy): domain Eukaryota; kingdom Viridiplantae; phylum Streptophyta; class Magnoliopsida; order Brassicales; family Brassicaceae; genus Brassica; species Brassica napus. The sequence goes on from NW_026015184.1 coordinate 26,596, forward strand.
CGTCGTTACCATTAATGGAACTGGTCTTTTCATGGAACTCGTTTATGTCACTATCTTCTTCATCTTCGCTACCTCAGCTATCCGCGTAAGTTTCTAGTTCCTTAATGTGAATACGCATGCATGCACGTTAATGCTCTTTTTTTGTAACCAAGAAAGATTTGAGATCCTTATTAGATGTCTTACATCATGAGTTATAACGGTCATCTACTCTAGAACTAACTTTCAGGTGTGAGTTAGATTCATTACTGATAATGGTTTCTAATAAGCGTATTTGATTTTATACAGAGAAAGATCACAATAGCTATGGTGGTTGAGTTGTTGATATTCATGTCAGTGGTGATCTTCTGCACATTGTACTGTTTGCATACAACAAAACAAAGGTCTATGCTTATTGGGATCATGTGCATTGTTTTCAATGTTATCATGTATGCTTCTCCTCTAACCGTCATGGTAAGCTATTATTCTTATTCATTTCTCTATAATATTAACTATTCTTGTATCCAAAGTGCGATCACTCTAACTTGTTAATGATTTGACTAATGAGATCATACAGAAGATTTGAAACCAACATACTAGCATGAATGAGCTAGAGTTAGAATACTCATGAACACGACTACAATAGTCTAGACTAATCACGGATATGCCAAGAAACGGTTTCTATCATTGTTTTCTTCTTCTTTGTTGTCTTGTGAACTAACATTTAATGTGTTTAATTAACGTGCAACAGAGACTTGTGATAAAGACAAAGAGCGTGAAGTACATGCCGTTCTTCCTGTCACTAGCCAGCTTCATGAACGGAGTCGTTTGGGTCATTTATGCATGTCTTAAATTCGACCCATATATTTTGGTAAACTTCCTTTTTCACCCCTATAATATGTTCAACTCAATTGTTATATCTTTTTATAGGCGCTAATATATTGGTCTGTTTCATGAAAAACAGATACCAAATGGCCTTGGATCCCTATCCGGATTAGTACAACTTATATTATACGCAACTTACTATAAAACAACGAACTGGAACGATGAAGATGGAGATAAAGAAAAGCGGTTTACTAATGCTGAAATCCAGCTTGACCGAGCTTGACACTTGCAGCTATGGATGGTAGTGTCCAGCTTCATCGTTAGGTTAAGAATTAGAATCAGAAGAGATGCTAATGAAGATACAAAAATGAAGAACGAGGAAGCCCCGAAGTTGTAAGCTTTTCTTGAGTAGGAAGAAAGAAAAGGATGTCACTTTTTTTTTTGTTGGTTGGAAACTGAAATGATTATAATTTTGGCAAGTTGAATCTACGTAATTTGTTACAGTTATAGTAGTTTTATTAGATTATTTTGTACTCCTCCGTTCTTAAAAGATAGACTTTTTAGTATTTTCACGCATATTAAAAAACACATTAAACTATCATAATAAATGTATCGTTTTCTGTAATTTTCAATAACTTTTAACCAATAGTAACTCAGTAAAATCAATTAATTTTTTTAAAATTTACAATTTTTTCATAAAAAACATAAAAAATATCTTTCTGACACAAACGTTTTTTCTAGAAAGTCTATTATTAATAGGGAGTAACATTTATGGAAGCTGTAAAAGAACCATAAGAAACTAGCACGTAATGATTCTTGCTGCTCCTTGTGTGATAAAAGTTTCAATATACTTAATAAGGTAAGCAACCACAATGACTGAGCTTTAATTGTGTAACAAGGGTTTGATTTATAACTATCATTAAATTAAGGTACGTACGTATAAGTTTCTTACAAGCAAACATCATTAAGTATTTGAGTTTCCTAGTTCCCTTCTTGTCCGATATGTTGATGTTCTGTTTCCTCTTGAATCTCTGTGATCTCCAATCTTCCTGATCCATCGCCACCAGATTCAGAGAACTTAGTGACCTTCTGCAACTCGTCGCTCACACCTGACTGGTCATCACTAGCAGCAGCTACTACTTCCTGGTCTATCTTAGCTTGTGGCTTAGGACGGCGAATGGCCTCGGCTGCTTCTGGCATAACAACTGGAGGTGGTTGCGGAGGAACCCATGATCGCTGCTTCTGGATAGCTGCTGGTTCCGTTGTACTTGTTTCGTTTCGGATACCGATGGAACGTGCCGTGCCGTTGTCTCATAACCGAAATCAGCAGATCTAGGGTTCTTCTGTTGCCACCATGGACCTTTGGAACTCTCGTCTTGAGGCGGTTGACCATAGTCCCATGGCTGATAATAGTAAGAGATCATGTGTAATCAAATCAGACCAAGATTCATCACAAAGAGTGTTTGTTTTAGATCAAAATTAAGTTTGTACCTTAGCTTTAGGAGCGATGCGAGGATTTGGTAGCTGTTGGTTTGGATTGGGTGGCATGTCGTTAATCTCCTGTGTTTCAGTGAAAGTGAGATCATTATGTCACAGAGAACTATAAGGTGAGTCCAAAAATGGTGCAAAAAAAAAATAAACTGGTATTTATTTTACCCGAATGTTTGAAGGCTTCTCTCCTCTCTGGATCATAGACATTATCTGCAACATAACCAGTTTTCAACACAATGTTACGAAGGTTAGTAAAGATTCATTATAAACCGCATGAGTCTGCAGCGAACTTTATAGGTTTCAGAACATTACATCCATGTATGACTTTGGATGAGGGGGCTGAGAAGAATCAGCTGGTGGTGCAGGAGGAGAAGTAGACCGTGCTGCTATTATTAATTAGTTAGAGAGAACCAATCTAATAAAATGCTAAAGAACAAAATGCACACCGAGCCAGCAGAGAGAGGGGGTAACCTGAACGCGTGTCATAATCAACGTTGCTGCCATTTGCATAGGGTCTCTGCATCACATATCAACGTGTTCTAAAATGTTACCAAAAGAGACTACATCAAGTTCAAGTGGAGATCATTCTTCTCTTTGGGGTGTTTTTGGTTTCAGATTCTCTTTCTATTCACTCATGCTCAATAAAAAAGTTGTTTTGGGTTTTATTTCTGTTTGTGGATCATTTACTCTATGCATCAAAGATTATTGCAAAACACTTCGACCAAACTCACCCTTTCTGCCGGAGTTTTGACCAAACCACTATAGACCTCTTGGTTAGCTGAATAAACTTTGGGGAGGTTGTTGGAGTTCCCTGAAAGTAAGAAGTAAAAACAGAGGATTACTCTTTAGATCAAGAAGCTTTGACAGTGGCTCTTAAGATCAACCAGAGGCAACTAGAACCTATATGGCTCTTGATAGGAATTAAGTTGTAACTTTTTCAAAATTAAGATATGAGTCTGGAGAATACAAAAAAGCTTGAACACTTACTTTCGAGATAACGGATATTATTGCTCAAGGACTTCATTTCTTGTACTTGGACGCCTAAGAGTTGCATCAACTCCTCAAAATTCTTCCTCTCTGACAGCAAGAAACAATGCACAAATTTGGTTTCAGTGGGAAAGGAAGAAACAAGAGTAGAAGTAGTTACAGAAAGAAAGAAAGAAAGAACTAACATCTACCTTCACTCTTGGTTTTCATCATTTCCTGACTAACCCTGGCTACATCAGAAGCAGCCGCCGAAGCAGCTTTGGCTGTAGCTACTGCTTCTTCAGCTAAGCTAGGTTTTGCATCAGCTTTCTCCAGAGGATCATTTTCTTCTTCCGACATAATCTTACGGACCCACGATTTTAATCTTGGGATAAGAGATCTCTGAAACAAAAACGAATCTGACTTCAGTACGATCTTGATTTTGTACAAGGAAACTAATACTACAAACTTGCACTCCACATAGAGGAATCAGTAAATTTCAGAAAGGAAGAAACAGCTTTCCAACACCCTAATAATCCAGATAGAAATGTATTGGTGGTCTAATAAACAGCTTTCCAACACCCTAGTCAAAATGGAGAATGAAACAATGAATTACAAATGTGTTATGGCCTAACCATCTTATTCCTTACACAATCATCTTAACACTCTGCATATAAATGGACATAACAGAGGGGTTTGAGATCAACGGTACCTTGACAAAAACAGCAGTTCCAGCACCAGAAGCGGCTAATACTCCAACAGCAAGAACAGCATGGTACCAGCGAAAGCGAGAGCGCAAACTTGGAGGCGGAATCATAACAACGGGAGCAGGAGCATGCTGCACGGCTTGTATCTGCCCTTGCACCGCTTGCTGTCCATCTGTTCGTAACATAAGAATATCATAAACACACCTCCAATCAAGTCATCAAAGGAACATATATGTCTCAGCCTCAGGCTTATGTACCTTGACTGGTAACAGCTGTCTGCTCACTTGGTGATGGATCCTACATGATCAAGATATTTACAAAGGTAAAAATAATAATTCCATATGATCAAAACAACAAGAAGCAGTAAAGAAGAGAGAGAGCTTTTACAGGGACACGGCGGAAAGCTTCGTCAATCTCTTCCTTGGTGAGACCTTTCCTCTCAAGAAACGATCTTCTGTGAATCACAGGAGACCCTCTAACTCTCGGATGAGAAAGGAACTTGATAGCGTTCTCAACCTGATCCTCCCGTATCGGTTCAGAGTTCTTAAACACAGACTCCAGCTTTGCAGTTTCGCTAACTTCATTCGTAGCCTCTGTAACAACAACACAAGAAAGGCTCAACCTTTTCTAGGGTTTAGACACTTTAGTAACTCGTTCAATTATAAATAGTTTTCGTGGGATCGAACCTGAAATCGAGGGGTTTTCATGGGTCTGCTGATGAGTTGCCATAGCAGCAGCAGCAGCTCACCGACCTTCAGCGAATCCAAATCACAAGTGACAAAGAAGAAGAGACGAGTGATGTGAGAAGCGATCTTCTCCTCTCAGAGAGAAGAAGAACAATAAAACAAAAAGGCGATGATGATGATGATTAATCATCGAGGCGTTGCTCATATCGAGAGGCCTGAGACTTAATGGGCCTCAGATCAGATGGGCCTCGAAAACATTTTCTTAATACTTTTAAGAATAACTAGATTTTTGATCCGCGCTTTTAAAGCGCGGTTTTTTTTTTTAATTGATAAATATTTAGTAAATGTCACTTTTATATATTTGTGTTTTATTTTATAAAAGACTTAAAATTTTTTTTATATTTATCGTATTTCATTTTAAATGACTATTTATGTTTAAAAAATTAAACTTTATTTCTTTAATGAATTAAGTTGGTATAACTCTGATAAATTAATTTTATTATCTGGTTAATATTTAATAAAAAAAATTATATACTTTTAATAAGATTTATACTTTTCAATGAAAAACTCAATTTTTTATGAATGCTTAAATTATATAAGAAAAGAAAAAAAAATAATAATTAAGAATAGTTGAAAAAAATTATTTGAACTTCGACTCAATGGCTCCAAAGAAAAAAAAATGTGAGAATTGGATCTGATTTTTTAATCGGTCCAAATGGCTCAAGAGAGATCTGATGTGGGCTGGATCCAAAAAAAATAGCCCAATATAAATGTGTTATTAATATTAGTTGATTGCACTTAATGAAACATGCAATGTTAGTAAAAAAAAGAACATGCTAAGGTTAAAAAAAAGGATCATGCTTTAATAGTAGATGGTCGTTAATACAAAATTCGTAAATTAATAAAATAATGATTAAATCCTTTTTAAAATTAGTAACAATATTTGGTAACATATTCTAACAATAGTGAGGAAAACGTGGTTATTATAAAATTTATCCGATTTCTTAAAGACAGACTTTAACTTTGATAGATGAGAATGAAATAATAAAAGATGGACTGGATATATAACTATTTAAGCACTAATGTTTTGGCAGATTGAGAATGAATGTGTTATTTCATTACACTACAAGAAAACACAAGTTTTACGAGGGCAGTTTTCCTCGTGATTTCGTCGTGAAAGCAGTGTTACGAGGAATTAGCGAGCGAGGAAACCCGTTTCGTCGTTATACGTTTGTCGTAACGCATATATCCTCGCTAATCGTCGTAGCGTAGCGAGGAAATAATTTCGTCGTAAAAGCGAAGAAGAATATTTCGTCGTAAAGACCACGTAAAGCTTCCACGTAAGGACGTCACTAAATTCCTCGTAAATACCTCGAAAGCCATTCCTCGTTAAAGCCACGTAAATAACTCGAAAGTAAATACTCGTAAAGTAAACGTAAATATCTTGATAGCTTTCCTCGTAAAGACCACGTGAATTTTCACGTCATTTCCTTGTAAACATTTCCTCGTAAAAACCTCGTTAAGCTTCCACGTAAAGAAGTCGCAAAATAGCTACGAAATTACTTTGTTTCATTATTTTACAGAAATAAAAAATATAATTAAAAAAATTATTTAAATTATTAATAAAATTAAAATTCTAAAAAAATCAAAACCAAAATATTTTATATATAAATAAGTTTTGAATTCATAATACAAGAACCGAAATTAAAAAGAACTAAGGGTCGTTAATCGCCCGGTAGAATTCATCACTCCTCGCCGTTACGTCCGCCTCGGCATGTGAGTCGTCGGTTGGTGACTACCTGGCTCACCGAACATCTCTCTGTAATGGGCAGTAAGTCTACCTTTTCGAACCTGAGAAAAAAATTTAATTTTTTAAATTTCCGTCAACAGTATATTTTCCAACATTATCCACCTAATCAACACTAAATAACATAAGATCCGTAAACTTATCTAAATTCCCTATACTAACCGCCTAACCTACCTAAACTAACCAAATTAGAGAGGAATTAGAGAGGCTTACCATTGCAACGAAACAGGGAGGAAGTGGAGAGGAAGTAGAGAGGAAAGAAAGAGTGAGCGCTCGGGGTGTATATATAAGATTACATTCCGTCGCAAATTCCTCGTAATTTTACGACGAATTACAGAGGCCCGTGTTTTTTTTACGACGAAACAGCGAGAGATTACAAAGGCCCGCGTTTTTTATATAGAGGAAGTTACGAGAAATTACAAAGGCCCGTGTTTTTTAGGTACGAGGACGTTACGATGATTTTGCTTACGTGGAATTACCGAGGAAAGCTTCCCTATAAATATATACCCGTAACTCTCCTTCTCACCCACACCCAAACTCCCAAATCACACCTATCTCACTTCATACTCTCAAATCCAATCCTATTCAAATTATAAAATTTGAAAAAAAAAGGAAGAGAAGAAGATATTGGAATTTATGTTGGTGAGACACTAAGTAATATAATTGCTGGAAGTCTTGCCACATGTAAATCCAGTATATTTTTTCTTCTTTTTTTTTCTAGTTTTTACGGTACGAGGTGTTTACGACGATTTTGGTTACGAGGGGTTTACGACGATTCCGTCCTACGTGGAATTAAAGGGGCCGCGTCATCATTTACTTTACGTGGTATTACGACGAATCTCCTACGTGGTATTTACGACGAATCTGTCCTACGTGGTATTTACGACGAATCTGTCCTACGTGGTATTTACGACGAATCTGTCCTACGTGGTATTTACGACGAATCTGTCCTACGTGGTATTTACGAGGAATTCGTCGTAAGTTCGACGTTAACATACGAGGAATTAACGAGTATCCATTTAAATCCCTAAAACCCGAAACCCCAAACCCCAAACCCAATATTCCTTATCTTCTACTTCATATTCCAAACCCTATCTTTATTTTCATTCCAAACCACAATTACTTATTTTCATTCACTCAGAGAGTCTTACGTGGAATTAGCGTGCCCCGCTTTCTTTATTTTTTTTTAATTTCGTCGTAACTCCTCGTGGCCTTACGACAACCTTACGACGATTTTGGCTTGCGTGGAATTAGCGTGCCCGCTTTCTTTATTTTTTTAAATTTCGTCGTAAACTCTCGTGGCCTTACGACAACTTACGACGATTTGGATTAGGAGGAATTAACGAGTATTACGTATAAATCCCTAAAAATCCGAAACCCCAAACCCCATCTTCCTTATCTTCTACTTCATAGATTCCAAACCACAAACCATTACCCTGAAACCTCAATCTATTCGGGCACCTCAAACCCTATTTATAAAATATTCAAAAACCTTCCAAACAAACACAAGTCATATCATGAATTAAAAAAACTCACATGACATATTATAAATCAAACTCCCACATTATCTTATT